>NC_133617.1:151370679-151460843 GCF_048593235.1 Sminthopsis crassicaudata | reverse complement strand
TAGCAGCAGAACCAGTATGGGCCTTGGGCATGTGCTGCAACAGTAGCAGTAGCAGTTTCAGAAAATGATAAGGAACGTGGGGAGATAAATGGTCAAAATGAGATTACAGGGGCTATAACTGGCTCTGGGTACACCTGGCATTGATTAGCAATTCTACTGTCCATAAGCAGTTCTGGATTACAACAATACCAAAACAAAAAGGAACGCTTGTCATAAGGGAACAGAGGCTCTAATCAAAGTTCCAGGACCAAAAGGAGTGCTAGTACTTGTGACTGCAGAAGAGCAGTGACTAGGTCACAGGCTTACAGCCAAAAGGAGGCAGAGCACAAGCCAGGGGAACAGGGTCCTATCTCTCCCCAGATCACACTACCTTAAAAACATCCCAAATTTGCATGTCCCTTTACTAACTCTGAAATCAGCAGTACAAAAAAGCCAGAAGTTGTTAGGATTACTAAGTGAGAACTGAGGTTGTCTGGATAGTGACAAGGTGAGAATTCAGGTTTTCTGGACAATTACAAGGTGAGAACTCAGGTTGACTTGATAGAGGGGGCAAGCTCATTGGCTGGGGTGGTTCTTCCCAGAAGCCCTTGCATTATCCCACGCCCATTCTCTGGGAGAATAAAAGAGAGGACTCTCAGAGATAGAAGAAGACTCTCTGCATTACATCAGGCCTGACGGGGCTCTCTGCAGGAAGGGAAGTCACTTCTAAGGACAAGAGTTAACAGCAACTGCCTGGAGACAACGGTTCACTACAGGAAGAAGAATCTGTCTGAGAGATTTGAGTAGACACAGCAGATCTCTTCCCAGAGAGCGATCCGGCAGCTTCTAGAGACGACAGCTCGCTACATTTGGCGTCCACACGTGGGGCAAGGACTTTTGCTTATTTCTGACAAGAGGAGCTAGACCAGACCTTCGCAATTTGGCGCCCGAACAGGGACAGACACGGTCCTGATTCCAGTGGAAAAGCCTCCCATCCAGATCTCAGTCTCTCTGACCCAGAACTGTGAGTAACGAGGAAACTTTGTTAAAGATTAAATGAGCGTGCTAATAGATAAATGAGGAACTTAACTTGTTAAGGGCAAAACCAGGAATCTCTTATAGTGAAATGGGGCAAACACCTTCTGTTCAAGGAAAATGTTTAGAGAGCATCATCAAGGTTATGAAAAGCCAAGGCTTGATTATAATTTTAGAGGAGATTACTGAACTTTTAAGAACTGTGAAGGTCATATGTCCTTCTTTTTCTCTGGAAGAAGAATTGGATCCAGATGAGTGGAAATTAGTAGGAGAGCAATTAGGTGAACAGTACAATTACCTTTGTGACATTTTACCCTTTGGTTCCAGACCAAACTCAGTTTCCAAAGATACAATTCATACCTACAATTTAATCCAAATGGCTTTAAAAAATGTTATTCTAAAGGAAGAGATGAAGGAGCAAAATGGGGAAGTGTCAACTAAACTAGGTGAAAAGGATGAATCAGATAACAATGAAGTTAAGTACAATTCTGAGCAACAGCAACAGGAGCACCTCCCATCTCCTCCCTCAATTAACCCTTCATGGGTGGAGCAAGAAGGAGGAGAGGAAGAGGCAGAAACACAAACAGAATTGCCTGTGAAGAAGCCTAAGCCTATGACAAGATTAGAAAAAGCATTGGTTAAAGCTAAGAGAGAAGGACAGGATATAAGTGATTTTATACATGCATATCCTGTGATTGAAAATACTGACTCTGTAGGTAAAAAAAGGAGAAGATATGCACCTTTAGATTTGAATAAAATTAAGGATTTGAAAAAAGGTTGTACCCTTTATGGGGCTACATCAGCTTATGTTAAAATGTTACTAGATAGTTTGTCTTATGAAGTCCTAACCCCGAATGATTGGAAATCCATAGCAAGGACATGTCTGGAACCTGGAGAAAATTTATTATGGCTTGCGGAATTTCATGAATTATGTAAAATTCAAGTCAGATGCAATTTGGAAATAGGAGTTAACACACAATTCACTTTTGAGCACTTAGCTGGTGAAGGTCAGTATGGAGAGAATTCGGAACAGATTAATTATACCATGACAATATATGAACAAATTGCTAAGGCTGCAATAAAAGCTTGGGGTGTCCTCCCTGGACAGAAAGATCGCGGAGAGGCTTTCACTAAAATACAGCAAGGTCCCAATGAACCTTTTGCAGATTTTGTGGGACGTTTACAAACTGCTGTCAAAAGAACTATTGGAGAAAATTCAGCTACAGAAATAATGACCAGACATCTGGCTAAGGAAAATGCCAATGAGATTTGCAAAAGAATTATATGGGGATTAGACAAAGATGCTCCTTTAGAGGAGATCATAAGATGCTGTGCTACAGTGGGAACAAATGCTTTTTACACCCGGACAATGATGAGTGAGGAAAGGCAGGGTCCCTCCTGGCAAAGGCCTTCTAGAGATACTCGGCAATGTTTTCAATGTGGAAAAATTGGACATCTAAGAGCTCAGTGTAGATATGGAGATACAGTGAGGAAACAGGGTGAAAGAAGACCTAAAACCCCATGTCCAAAATGCAACAGAGGACTCCATTGGGCATCAGAGTGTAGAATAATTCAGGGAAATGGGATGAGGGGCCCAGGTCCAGGGCCCCAGGCAAAAAAGACTTGGGGCATGATGGCAGCTGATGTTACATCCAAAGAACCTTTAGAAGGCCAGGACTCTGATTTAATCAACCAGCAGAAAAGCAATCACATGGCAGAAAGGGATTACCTGATAAGTCAGCCAAAAGGCAATCAGATTGCAAAAATGGATTACACTTGGGGAGAATACAGGCCTTTTAAACCAACAGGGCTCTGTCCAATGCAAACAACTCCAATGTAATTGCCAGATGATGAGAAGAGATTTAAAAAGTGGTAAATAGAAGGTAATTAGATAGGTTAACTGCCTGGGAGAGAGGGTTTGCTTGTATTCCTTCAGCAGGAGAAGGAATCAGATGGGTGCCAACGAGTCATATTCGCCTTGTCCATCAGAGAGAGACAGAAAAAGAGAAAGACCTCAAAATAAAGGAGAAGATCTAAGAAACATCTGACACTGAAAGAGCATGGATAATAAGAAGACTGTTAAAGAACTTTAAAACCAGCAGGAATCATTGGACTTCCTCACACAAGATGAGACTAATGGACAATGGACTTATGGACATTTATAAATTTTCAATTTATGATTATTTGATTATGATTATGTTATATACTTCTAGCATATGTTACATTACTATGTTACTATGTGCTTATGTAATTTATGTAATTATCTGTAATACTTCCCATATTGATGGATATATGTTTCAAGGTCATTTATGTAATTATCTGTAATACTTCCCATATTGATGGATTTATGTTTCAAGGTCATGACTGTCCTATGTTCTAAATCAAAAGAAAGGGGGAGATGTTAGGATTACTAAGTGAGAACTGAGGTTGTCTGGATAGTGACAAGGTGAGAATTCAGGTTTTCTGGACAATTACAAGGTGAGAACTCAGGTTGACTTGATAGAGGGGGCAAGCTCATTGGCTGGGGTGGTTCTTCCCAGAAGCCCTTGCATTATCCCACGCCCATTCTCTGGGAGAATAAAAGAGAGGACTCTCAGAGATAGAAGAAGACTCTCTGCATTACATCAGGCCTGACGGGGCTCTCTGCAGGAAGGGAAGTCACTTCTAAGGACAAGAGTTAACAGCAACTGCCTGGAGACAACGGTTCACTACAGGAAGAAGAATCTGTCTGAGAGATTTGAGTAGACACAGCAGATCTCTTCCCAGAGAGCGATCCGGCAGCTTCTAGAGACGACAGCTCGCTACAAGAAGTTCAGCACAATGCGACCCCAATCCCAATGACCCCAACTTTAACATAAAGTTCAAAGTGAAGAAAAAGGGTAGGAAAATAAGCAAATAACAAAAAAGAACCTGACCATAAAAAGCTACCATAGTGACAGGGAAGATTAATTCCTAAATTTAGCAGACAGACATTTGAAAATAGCTAGAAGCAAAGCAACAAAGAAGAATGGACACAAGGCCAAGAAAAATTCCTGAAAAAGTCAAAGAAAGAGATAAAAGTGGGAGAGGAAAAAATTGGGAACAGAAATGAATGATGCATGAAATTTATGAAAAGATAATTAGCAGCTTGGTAAAAGAAGCACATGCACAAAAAATCCTGAAGAAAATATCACCTTAAAAAGCAGAATTGATCAAATGGAAAAAGAGGTATAAAAGTTTACTGATGAAAGTAATTTCTTAAAAGTTAGAATTAAGCAAATGGAAGCTAATGTCTCCACAAGATTTCAAGAAACAATAAAACAAAGTCAAAAGAATGAAAAAGTAAAAAATATGAAATGTATCACTGGAAAAACAACTGACCTGGAACCTAGACTGAGAAGAGATAATTTAAGAATTTTGGACTACTTGAAAGCTATGACAAAAAAAAATTAGCCTAGACATTATATTTCAAGAAATCATAAAGGAAAACATGTGCTCAATTAGGCATAGAAACCTATCTTACCCAATAAAGATGTAAAAGGGAAAGGAGATAAGCCATATTGGGGTAGGAGGGATGGAGGAAGCAGTGGATAGAAACAAGAGAGAATCTTGAATAGGGACAGAATAAAAAGTGAGAGAAAGGAGGATAAACAGAGGACAATTGTATAAAAGAAAGTACACAGTCAGTAATTATAAATTCAATGTGAATGTGATGAGCTAACCCATAGAAATAAAGTGGATAGTAGAATGGACTGGAAACCAGAATTCAACAGTATGTTGTGCACAAGAAACAAATTTGAAACAGAAACACACATACAAAGAGCTGGAAGTGAAGAGGTCCTGAATGGCAATCATGAATTTAGAAAAGCAAAAATAAATTTAAACCTAATTAAAAGAACATTTTGCTAAAAAGAACCAAAGACAATGAAATAATATTTTTAAATTACAGTAAGTTCTCTAATAAAGGCTTAATTTCTCAAGTGTATAGGGAACTGAGTCAAGTTCATAAAAATAGCCATTTCCCAATTGATAAATGATTAAAGAATATGAACAAAAGTTTTCAGAAATAGAAAATCAAATCTATCTATAGTCATAAGAGAAAAATGCTCTAAATCACTATTAATTAGAGAAATAACAAATTAAAACAACCTCACATCACAAATGCTAGTGGGAATGAAGGAAAATAGATACAAAATAGGTAGAGTAGTGAAGCGGTCCAACAATTCTGGGAAAACAATTTGAAACTTTGTCTAAAGAGTTATAAAAAGAGTTCATACCTTTTGATACAGAAATATTACCACTATATCTGTACCTTAAAGAGATCAAAGAAAAAGGAAAAGTGCATCTATGTACAAAAATATTTATAATAGCTCCCTTTTTATGGCAAGGAATTGGAAATTGATGGGTTGCTTATCAGTTGGATAATGTTTGTGGCATATGATTGTGATGGGATATTATTGTTTTAAGGGCAACTAAGTGATACAGAAAATGCTGAATTCAGGAAAACTCATCTTCATGGGATAATCATTTTATCCTATTTGTCTCAGTTCCTCATCTGTAAAATGAGATGGAGAAGGAAATGGCAAACTAGAATCTTTGCCAAAAAAAAACAAAACAAAACAAAAAAAAAACCCTCAAATAGGATAATAAAGAGTCAAATATGACTGAAATGACTGAACAACAAATAAAAACAATAACTATTGTGCTATAAGAAATGAAAGGGGAGGAAAAAATTTCAGAAAAGAAGAGAAAAAAATACATGACTAGATCTAAATTAACTGATACAAAATTAAGTGAGAAGAACCAGGAGATCATTGTGCATAGGAACAGAAATGTTGTAATAATGATCATTGTGAAAGACTTGACTACTCTGATCAATACAATGATCTAAGGAAATTACAAAGAATCACTGAAGAAAAGGGAGGGAGGGAATGAGGAAAGAAGGAAAGGAGGGAAGGAGGAATGAAGGGAAGATAAGAGAGGAAAGAAAGAAAGGAAAGGAAAAAAAGAAAAAAAAACATGAAATAGATAGCTCAATTTTCTGGTTACAGTGCCAGATACCAACCTGGCATTACTTAAAAGAAAAGTATTTGTGGTTTTACCTCTTTCTATCTTACTGCATCAAAAAAAAGTTTTTTTAAACTTTTTTATGTACTTTGAATCCATTTTTTTCAAGGCCATACCACCAGCAGCCACCAAGGACAGAACAAGCCACAAACACCCATTTCCATATGTTTTGAGTTTAGTTTTCATCATACGCATGCAGACCGTACTGCTTCATTAAATTTGCACCCAGGCCTTCCAGGGGCTTTGTGCCATTTCAACCATATCTCTTGCATTCCAACAGAGAACCACATTATTTATGTGTGTATAATCAGTCTTGAAATTTGCCAACATGGCAACCCCTAAATTTAGTAAATTTGCATCAATTGAATAGATTGTCAGCTGCTGGCTTAATCAAAAGTCAATACAGAATATGAAATCAAAGAACTTGGATTCAAATTCTGACTTTTATGAAGACCACCTTATTACTTCAGGAAAGTCACTAGGTCTTTCTAGGTCCCAGTTTCTTTATTTGCCAACTAATGGGACTAGATTAGATGATCTCAAAAGATTTCTTCCAACTCTGATCCCTAAGATTTTTTGAACATATGCCATGTACAAAACAAACTTGCTAGGTACTTTATATTTGAAGGAGGCAGGGAAAGAATTTCTGTTTTTATTTAGTTTTTGTACTTGTTTTTGAACTTTTTGAATTGCTAAATAAATGCTAACTAGTATGACACAGTTGTGTCTCCAATGCCACAGTAAAGCAAAAAGGGTTTTTTTGGCAACAGTTCTTATTTTGCTCCTGAATATTGAGTAAGGCCTCCATCCTTTTGTTTGTTTGTTTTGGAGGAGCTAAGCTAGAAAGAACAGCCTGAGTTGAAGCAAAATTTAAAATACCATTATTGAAGATAACAATACCTTATAGCTAATAGACAGAGGTCAAAAGAGTATTCCAAGAATGAAAGACCACTAGTAAAAAAAATAAGAAGATACTAGATTATAGAATACATGGAAGAAAATAAAGTATAAAAAGACAAGAAAGGTAAGAAGAGACCAAGTTGTAAAGCTCTATAATAGCCAAGGAGAGAATTTTAAAATTTAATCTTGAAAGTAATACAGTGGTAGTATAGTTTATTAAGTAGGTCAGTGATATCTATTAAGTAGATCTTTGCATTAGGAAAGTGGCTTTGACAGCTGAATGGAGGATGGACTAGAGTAGGGAGAAACAAGGCAAGGAAGTCAACTAGATAGCTATTAGAATAATCCAAGTTTGAAGTGATGTGGATCTGAACCAAAACAAGGGCCAAGTGAGTGTAGAGAAAAGGGCCAAACAGAGAAACAAGAAATGTGAAGATGGAAACCATGAGATTTTATAGCAGGGTATGTGGGGATGAGTATGACCAAAGAGTTACAAATAACAGCAAAGTCCATAGTCTCTCTTATCCTGTACTTATTTGTAAAATGGTGGCGTGGGGAGGAGAGAAGGAGATGTTGTAGAGGTAATTACTATTCAGTTAGATGATGGAACAATGGCTTTTGGGGTCTTTTCCAACTGAAGGAATTTATGATTTTATATTTCTAATAACTGCATTCTAATATTTTTATAAACAGTTCTTTTGGCAAGTAATATGTTGACTATCCTTGAAATGATCCTAATATCAGAAGGCCTTCAGCAGTTGTATTTCTTCCCAGCTCAAGAAGCCACTATGATTGTAGACTAAATTTCTCTGTAGAGAGATAATAAAAGAAGAAAGTTAGAAAGAGAGAGTAATATAGATTAGTTTCATGAACACCAGTGGTAGCAGCAACATATGGAAGGTCCTTTTCTATGAGACTGATTTTAAGTTTTGGTGCAACTGGGAGCTTTACTTTAACTTGGTTTTGTAGCTTGATTTATTAAAAATCAACAATAATTAACTCAAAGATGATTATTCTCATAAATCTCTTGGGTAATATTGAAGTTACTCCACTTTTTAATCTGTTTTATTATTTCATGAAATAATTAGCATAGCTCACTACTAAGTGTTTCCTTTGCTGTTTCAAAAATTTTGCCATGTTATTTGAATTTTAAACACAAATTTACTAAAGATAAGATTATTTTAAATGCACCTCGATGCTATTTTTTTGTTATAGAGAATAAAATCAAAGGGTTTGAAATGACTGAGAAAAATTAGTCACAACAAATTCTTCTGACTGGAGTTTGAAACATTTTATGAAGAAGGAAATGGCAAAATACTCCAGTATCCTTGTCAAGAAGACCCTAAATGGAGTCATGAAGAATCAGACAGGCCTGAAAAATTACTCACTAATATAACAACAACAAAAAAACAACTCAACAGTTAGTGGTTGTCTTTACACATTTCTTTATGTATTGAGGCAAAGATTGCTGGAGCTAGCTTGAACTAGCTTATAAGGTGCTGGAGCTAGCTTGAACTAGCTCATAAGAGATGACTGCTATATTTTCAGAGTGAACATTTCTATCTCCAAAATTTACAGATGCCACAACTTACACTCTCATTTATTGTGTTCCTAATTGTCTAGATTTTTTACATTTAATTTTTGATCTATTATATGCAAACAAACATTTTAATATTTGCTTTATTTTTAATTCTGAATCTCAAATTCTTTTTCTCCCTCTCTCTTTCCCTCTCTCCTTTGGAAGGCAAGCAATTGGATATAGATTATACATATGTAGTTATGTAAAATGTTTTCATATTATCCATATTGAAAAATAAAATTATTTTTTTTTAAAAAAGAACCCAAGAATAATAAAGCAAATAAAAAAACGCTTCAGTTTGCATTAAGACACCTTTAGCTATTTGGACATGGATAATAATTTCCATCATAAGTCCTTTATAACTCTCTCAGAATACTGTCTTACTGGGAATAGTTGTCATTCATAGTTGAGCATCATAAAATATTACTGTTATGGTATGCACTTCTCCTGATTCTGCTCATTTTACTTTGTAATACTTCATATAACTCTTCCCAGGTTTTTCTGGAAATATCCTGTTTGTAATTTCTTATAGCATAAGAGTATTCCATCATAATCATACCACTTGTTTAGCCATTCCCCAATTGATGAGCATCCCTTAAATTTCCAATTCTTTGAAATCACAAAGAAATCTAATACAAAATATTTTTGTTCATATATGTCCTTTTCCTTTTTGGTATAAACCTACTAGTGGTATTGCTGGATCAAAGGATATACAATTTCATAGTCCTTTGGGCATAGTCTTAATTGTTCTACAGAGATTTGAACAGTTTAAAACTTCACCCACAATGCATTAGCACCCCAATTTCCCCACATTTCCTCCAAAATTTATCATTTATCTTCTCCTTCACTTTAGCCAGTCTTATAGGTGTGAGGTGGCACATCTGAGTTGTTTTAATTTGCATTTCTCTAATCAATAGTAATTTAGCTTACTTTTTCATATGACTATAAACAACTTTTTCTTCTTCTGAAAACTGCCTGTTCATATTCTTTCATTATTTATCCATTGAAAAATTATTTGCACACTATTGATCAGAGAAATGCAAATTAAGACAACTCTGAGATACCACTACACATCTGTCAGATTGGCTAAGATGACAGGAAAAGATAGTGATGAATGTTGGAGGGGATGTGGGAAAACTGGGACACTGACACATTGTTGGTGGATTTGTGAACGGAACCTGCTACTCTGGAAAGCAATTTGGAACTATATTCAAAAAGTTATCAAACTGTGCATATCCTTTGATCCAGCAGTGTTATTATTAGGCTTATATCCCAAAGAGATACTAAAGAAGAGAAAGGGACCTGTATGTGCCAAAATGTTTGTGGCAGCCCTTTTGTAGTGGCTAGAAACTGGAAATTGAATGGATCCCCACCAATTGGAAAATGGCTGAATAAATTGTGGTATATGAATGTTATAGGATATTATTGTTCTGTAAAGGCTTGGAGAGACTTACATTAACTGATGCTAAGTGAAATGAACAGAACCAGGAGATCATTATACACTTCAACAACAATACTGTATGAGGATGTATTCTGATGGAAGTGAATAACTTCAACAAAGAGAAGATCCAATTCAGTTCCAATTGATTGATCAAAGATGGACAAAATCAGCTACACCCAGAGAAGGAAAACTAGGAAATGAATGTGGACTACTTGCATTTTTGTTTTTCTTCCCAAATTATTTTTACCTTCTGAATCCAATTTTTCTTGTGCAACAAGAGAACTGTACAGATCTGCACACATATTGTATCTAAGATATACTTTAACATGTTTAACATGTATGAGACTGCCTGCCATCTAGGGAAGGGAGTGGAGGGAGGGAAGGGAAAAAAATGGAACAGAAATGAGTTCAGGGACAATGTTGTAAAACTTACCCACGCATATGTTCTGTCAATAAAAAGCTATGATAAAAAATAAAAATAAAAAAGTCAATGACAAAAAAAGAAAAGAAAGAAAAATGTTTCTTTCTTTCTCTTTCTAAGTTTGGCTGTATTAGTTTTGTTTGTAGAAAAACTCTTTGATATAATCAAAATGATCCTCTTTATATTCCACAATGATCTTTATCTCTTGTTTAGTCATAAATTCTTCCCTTATCCACAAATTTGACAAGTAAAATGTTTCATGATCCCCTGATTTGTATATCATATCACCCTTTATGTCTAATCATATACTTATTTTGACCTTATTTTAATATACAGTGGGAGATGTTGGTCTATATATAGTTTCTGTCAACCTGCTTTTTAGATCCTCCAGAAATTTTTGTCAAATAATGATTTGTTGTCCCCCAATCATGAATTGTTCATTTACTACTATGTATTGTGTACTTAATTTATTTCACTGGTTTACCACTCTACATGTTAACAAGTACTAGATTGTTTTGATGATAATTGCTTTGTAATACTATTTGAGAACTGATAATGCTTAACTACTTTCCTTCATTCTTCTTTTTTGATTGACTCCTTTGATATTTTTGAACTTTTGTTCTCCCAGGTGAATTTTGTTATTATTTTTTTTAGCTCTATCAGATAAATTTTTATGGAGTTTGATTGATAAGACAAGGAATAAGTAAATTACTTTAGCTAGAAATATCATTTTTATTATATTGGCCCAGCCTACCCATGAGGAATTGGTATTTTTCCAATTGTTCACACATCATTTTATTTGTGTGAAAAGTGTTTTGTGATTGTGTTGATATAGTTCCTGGGTTAATCTTGGCCAAGATATTTTCAATATATTTTATGTCTGTGATTACTTTAAATTGAATTTCCCTTTCTATCTCTTCCTGCTGAACTTTGTTGATAATATATAGAAATGTTGATAATTTATGTGAATTTATCTTATAGGCTTCAACTTTGCGAAAAATTATTAATAATTTCAACTAGTTTTTTAAGAAGTCTTGAAATCCTCAAAATTTTGTTTTGTTTCTCACCATGATCTCTCTTAATTCATCCTCTTTTCTATCGGTCCCCTTCCCTTTCTCTTACTCTCTTCTTTTTCTATTTCCTTATAGCATAAAATAGATTTCTATGCACAATTGAGTTCATATGTTATTCCTTCTTTAAACCAATTCTGAAGCGTCAGATTCAAGCATTGACTGTCCTCTCCATCTTTCCCTTCTGTGAAAGCTCTTCTTTTTCTATCTTTTTTTTGGTGAGATAATTTCCCCTATTCTTTCACCCCCTTCCTTTTTCTCCAGTACATCAATCTTTCTTACCCCTTGATTTTATTGGGGGGGTTTCCTTATCTCATTATACTCAAATCAATCTATGTCTTCTGTCTATGTATAGTCCCCCTAATTTTCCTAATAATAATAATCTTTGGGAATTTTAATTATCATCTTCCCATATTGGAATGTAAACATTTTAACCTTATATATCTCCATATGACTTCTCTTTCACGTTTACCTTTTTATGCTGCTTAAGTCTTATGTTTGAATGTTAATTTCTATTAGGTTCTGATAGTCTCATCAGGAATGCTTGGAAAGCTCCTATTTCATTAAATATTGATTTTCCCCCTGAAGGATTATACTGAGTTTGCAGTATAATTCCTGGTTGTACTGCTAGATTCTTTGCCTTCTGGAATATTATTTTTCAAACCTCTGATCTTTTAATATGGAAGCTGCTAAATCTTCTATGATCTTGACTGTTGTTCCATGATATTTGAATTGTTTTCTTGTGGCTGCTTACTATATTTTCTCCTTGATCTAGGAGTTCTGGAATTTAGCTATAATATTCCTGAACATTTTCATTTTGGGATCTCTTTTAGGAAGTAATTGATAGAGTCTTTTAATTTGTATTTTACCCTTTGGTTTTAAGAAATCAGGGAAGTTTCCCTTTATAATTTCTTGAAATATGATATCTAGGCTCATTTTTATCATGGGCTTTAGGTAGTCCAGTAATTTTAAAATTATCTCTTCAATCTATTTTCCAGATTAGCTATTTTTCTAGTGAAATATTTGCCATTTGGGGGGATTTTTATTTTTTATTTTATTTCATTTTACAAAAAGTAAATATTATTTCTTTATATCTCATGGAGTCATTAATTTTCACTTTCCCAGTTCTATTTTTTTACATTTTTATTATAGCTTTTTATATACAAAACATATAAATTGGTAATTTTTCAACACTGATCCTTGCAAAAACTTCTCTTTCAACTTTTCCCCTCCTTTCTTCTGCCTTCTCCCCTAGATAGCAGGTAACCCTATACATGTTAAATATGTTAAAGTATATGTTAAATATAGTATAATTATATATATTTATACAGTTATCTTGCTGCACAAGAAAAATCAGATTTAGAAAGAAGGTAAAAATAACTTGAGAAGAAAAAACAAAAATGCAAGCAAACAATAACAGAAAGAGTGGAAATGTTATGTTGTGGTCCATACTCATTTCCCAGTGTTCTTTCTGTGGGTGTAGCTGGTTCTGTTCATTACTGATCAATTGGAACTAATGTGAATCCTCTCATTGTTGAAGGGAGCCATGTCCATCAGAATTGATCATCATATAGTATTGTTGTTGACATGTATAATGATCTCCTAGTTCTGCTCATTTCACTTAGCATCAGTTCATATAAGTACTTCCAAACTCTATTTATTCATCTTGCTAGTCATTTCTTATTGAACAATAATATTCCATAACATTCATATTCCACAATTTATTCAGCCATTCTCCAATTGGTGGGCATTCATCCAATTTCCAGTTTCTAGCCACTACAAAAAGGGCTGCCACAAATATTTTGGCACATACAGGTCTCTTTCCCTTCTTTAATATCTCTTTTGGATATAAGCCCAGTAGTAACACTGCTGGATCAAAGAGTATGCACAGTTTGATAACTTTGAGTATAGTTCCAAGTTGTTCTCCAGAATGGTTAACTCCATTCACAACTCCATCAACAATGCATCAATGTTCCAGTTTTCCCACATCCCCTCCAACATTTATCTTTATCTTTTCCTGTCATCTTAGCTAATCTGAGAGATATATAGTGGTGTCTCAGAGATCTTAATTTGCATTTGTCTGATCAATAATGATTTGGAACACCTTTTAATATGACTAGAAATAGTTTCAATTTCTTCATCCAAAAATTGTCTATTCATATCCTTTGACCATTTATCAAATGGAGAATGGCTTGATTTCTTATAAATTGAGTCAATTCTCTATATATTTTGAAAATGAAGCCTTTATCAGAACCTTTAGCTGTAAAAATATTTTCCCAGTTTATTGCTTCCCTTATAATCCTGTCCACATTAGTTTTGATTGTACAAAATCTTTTTAACTTAATATAATCAAAATTTTCTATTTTGTGATCAATAATGACCTCTAGTTCTTCTTAGGTCACAAATTCCTTCCTCTTCCACAGGTCTGAGAGGAAAACTATCCTATGTTCTTCTTATTTATTTATAATCCCATTCTTTATGCCTAGATCATGAACCCATTTTTATCTCATCTTGGTGTACGATGTTAAGTGTGGATCAATGCATAGTTTCTGCCATACTAATTTCCAATGCCCCCTCTCCAGTTTTTGTCAAATAATGAATTCTTATCCCAAAAGCTGGGGTCTTTGGTCAAACACTAGATTGCTATAGTTATTGACTATTTTGTTCTATGAACTTAACCTATTCCACTGAACTAGTCTATTTCTTAGCCAATATCAAATAGTTTTGCTGATTGCTACTTTGTAATATAGTTTTAGATCAGGTACAGATAGGCTACTTTCATTTGATTTTTTTTTTTCATTAGTTCCCTCAAAATTCTTGACCTTTTGTTCTTCCAGATGAATTTTGTTGTTATTTTTAAATAGTTTCTTGGGAGTCTGATTGGTATAGCACTAAATAAATAGATTAGTTTAGATAATATTATGTATGTCAATTAATTCCTATACTCTCTAGTGTTTTTAATAGGAATGGGAGTTGGATTTTATCAAATCTTTTTCTACATCTATTGAGAAAATCATATGATTTTTGTTCATTTGTTTATTGATATAGTCAATTATGCTAATAGTTTTCCTAATATTGAACCAGCCCTGAATTCCTGGTATAAATCCTACTTGGTCATAATGTATTATCCTGGAGATAATTTTCAATAACCTTTTTACTAATATTTCACTTAAGATTTTTGCATTGATGTTCATTAGGGAGATTGATCTATAATTTTCTTTCTCTGTTTTCAGCCTACCTGGTTTAGGTATCAGTGCCATGTCTGTGTCATAAAAGGAATTTGGTAGGACTCCTTCACTCCCTATTTTTTCAAATAATTTATATAGCATTGGAGTTCATTATTCTTTAAATGTTTGGTAGAATTATATGTAAATCCATCTGGTCCTGGGGATTTTTTTTTCTTAGGGAGTTGATTAATAGCTTGTTCTATTTTTTTTTTCCTAAACTGGGACTCTTTTACCAATTTACTTCTTCCTCTATTAATCTGGCAACCTATATTTTTGAAGCTATTCATCAATTTCATTTAAGTTATCAAATTTATTGGCATAAAGTTGGGCAAAGAAACTCCTAATTATTGCTCTAATTTCTTCTTCATTAGTGGAAAGTTCTCCCTTTTCATTTTTAAGACTAACAATTTGAATTTCCTCTTTCTTTTTTCTAATCAAATTTACCAAGGGTTTATCTAGTTTTTTTTTTTTTTTTTTTTTCATAAAACCAACTCTTAGCTTTATTTATTAATTAGGGTTTTTTTTACTTTCAATTTTATTGATCTCTCCTTTTATTTTTAGAATTTCAATTTTAGTGTTTGATTGGGGGGGTTAATTTGCTCTTTTTCTAACTTTTTTAGTTGCAAGCCTAATTCATGAATTTTCTCTTTCTCTATTTTATGCTAGTAAGCCTCTAGAGATATAAATTTTCCCCTTATTATCACCTTGGCTGCATCCCACACATTTTGTTATGATATCTCATTATGGTCATTCTCTTGGGTGAAATTATTAATTGTGTCTATAATTTGCTGTTTCACCCATTCATTCTTTAGGATGAGATTATTTAGTATCCAATGAATTTTTAGTCTATTTTCCTCTGGCTTTTTATTGAATGTAATTTTTATTGCATCATGATCTGAAAAGAATGCATTTACTATTTCTGCCTTTCTACGTTTGAATTTGAGGTCTTTATGTCCTAATATATAGTCAATTTTTGTATAGGTTCCATGAACTGCTGAGAAGAAAGTGTACTCCTTTCTGTCTCCATTCAATTTTCTCCAAAGATCTATCATATCTAATTTTTCTAATGCTCTGTTTACCTCTTTAATTTCTTATTTATTTTGTGGTTTGGTTTAGCTAGTTCTGAGAGTGCAAGGTTGAGATCTCCCACTATTATAGTTTTGCTGTCTATTTCTCCTTGCATCTCTCTTAATTTCTCCTTTAAGAATTTAGATGCTATACCACTTAGTATATATATGTTTAGTATTGATATAGCTTCATTATCTATGCTACCTTTTAGTAAGATATAGTGCCCTTGCTTATCTCTTTTAATTAAATCAATTTTTGCTTTTGCTTGGTCTGAGATCAGAACGGCTACCCCTGCTTTTTTGACTTCATCTGAAGCATAGTAGATTCTGCTCCATGCTTTTACCTTTACTTTGTATATATTGCCCTGCTTCAAGTGTATTTCCTGCAAACAACATATTGTAGGATTCTGGCTTTTAATTCAATATGCTATCTGTCTCCGCTTTAGTTTACCCCATTCATACCCCATTTATGGTTAAAATACTAATTTTGTATTTCCGGCCAGGGAATTCATTCCCTTTCAGGGAAGAAGATGCTCAAACTGGCTGGGTGAGTTATTATTGGCTGCATTCCAAGTTCCTTTGCATTTTGGAATAGCAGATTCCAGGCCCTTTGATCCTTTAATATGGATGCTGCTAGATCCTGAGGGATCCTTATTGTGGCTCCTTGATATTTGAATTGGGGTTTTTTCTGGCTGCTTGTAGTATTTTTTTCTTGGGCTGATAGTTCTGGGAATTTAGTCACAATATTCTTTGGAGTTTTAATTTTGGGATCTTTTTCAGTAGGTAATCGATGAATTCTTTCAATGGCTATTTTACCTTCTGATTCTGTGATATCTTGGCAGTTTTCTTTGATGATCTCCTGAAAATAGTGTCTAGCCTCTTTTTTCTTTTTCATCATGATTTTGAGGGAGAACAATAATCCTTAGATCTCTCCTAGATCTATTTTCTAGGTCTGTGATTTTTCCTAGTAGGTATTTAACATTATTATTTTTTTTTATTCTTTATTTTTTTGGTTTTAACTGATTCTTGGTATCTTCTCAATTCATTCATTTCCATTTGTTTAAATCTGATTTTTAATGAATTATTTTTTTTCATTTATTTTTCTATTTCTTTTTGTATGTGTCCAATTGAGTTTTTAAATAAGAAGTTTTGTCCTAAGGAATTTTTTTTTCCATTTTGTCAATTATTTTTAATAAATTATTTTCTTTTTCCAATTCCCAAATTCTGTTTTCCTGGGAATTGTTTACCTTTTCTAATTCACAAATTCTGTTTTTCAGAGAGTTGTTTTTTTTTTTTTTCCTACTCTATCTTTTAATGAGTTATATGCCTTATCCAGACCCTCTTACAAATCTTCCCTTTCTTTTTGCCATTTTTCTTTTAGCTCTCTTTTAAGATCCTTTTTAATTTTGTCTATGAGAGCCTTATGTGGTAGAGACCAGATCATATTCACCTTTGGGTTTTCTTCTAGAGACAAACTATTTTTAATCTCCTCAGTGTTTGAAATCTGCTCTCTTTCAGTATAGAAGCTGTCTATAGTTAGAGCCCATTTCACTTTTTTTCTCATTTTAAAAACAAAAACAAAAAAAGCTACAGTCTGATTATGGGGGACAGTGGGATATTTCCAAGCTGCCTCTACAGACAACAGAAAGTGGCAGTGAAGGGGCAGTGTGACAGCACCCACTGGCTGCTGGGATTAGCAGTTGTACTGAAATCAGCAGCAGCAGTGGGAAAAAAAAAAAAAAAAAAAAAAAAAAAAACAGTGTCTGCAGTGTCTGTGCTGGACCAGTAACTGCAGCTGCACTTGGATCATTCTGAATCACTCCAAGTGCTGGGTGGGGGTGGCCAGGTCCTGAAAGACCCAGCTTTTTGGGATTATAGTCTTTACTTCCTGTGTTTATAGCTTCTCTACTGATCTACTGGCTTGCTGCCAGGGCAAAGTAGCTCACACTGTGGTAAAGTTCTCCCCACAAATTTTCCGCTAGCAGAGATCACACCCTGCCCCACTCTGGTCTGCTCAATGTGAGCTGTTCTCCATGCTCTTAATGCCTATCTTCTTGAGTCTGTGCCTAGCGTAGCCCTGATACGTCCTGCCCAGGAGCAAAAACAGACCTTTTCTGGTGAATTTCGAGATTATCTTTGTTTGGTAATGTGATGTACTCCCAATATTTGTGGCTTCTGACAGTCAAGCACTAATTCCGAGGCTGAATATCATTAAAATATTTTGAGGGTAAAGGGGAGTGTGTGCCCTCTCTGCTATCTTGGCTCTGCCCCCTACCCAGTTCTATTTTTTAAGGAATTATTTTCTTCAGTGAATTTTTATACCTCTTTTTTTTTTCAATTTGGTCAATTCTACTTCTTAAGGAACTATTTTCTTCAGTGAATTTTTGTATCTCTTTTTTTTCATTTGTCCAATTCTGCTTTTTTTATTATTATTATTTTTTTTATTTTTGAGACAATCAGAATTTGTCCAGGGTTATATGACTAGCAAATATCTGAGGCTAGATCTGAACTCAGGTTCTGACTTGGGGGCTGATACTATATCCACTGCACCACTTAGCTGCCCCTCAGTTTTGCTTTTTAAAAAGTTCTTTCATTCAGTGAATTTTTGTGCTTTTTTCACCATTAGGCCAATTTTTTAAAGATAGTATTTTCTTTTATATTTTTTGTGCCCCTCAGCAATCTTGTGACTCTTTTTTCATAATTTTCTCACATCACTCACATTTCTCCTCCCAATTTTTCCTCTGCCTCTCTTATTTGATTTTTAAAATCCTTTTTAAAAATCTTCCAGAAATTTGTATTGATCTTATATCCAATTCATATTTTTCTTTGAAGCTTTGTTTGTAGCTGCTTTGAAATAGTTTTATTATTTGGAGTTTATGTCTTGATTTTCCTTGTCATTCTTATAATCAAGTTTTTTATTTTATTGGTTGTTCATTTTTTTTCCAGCCTAGTTCTTGGCTTTTAACTTTATATTAAAATTGTACTTTGTTCCTGGGGTGTAGAGGGCACTGTCCCAATTTTCAAACCTTTCATGCTATTGTTATCAGTGTTCATTCTGAGGATTTGTTAGCTTTTATGCTTCCAAGGTTTTATGAACTAAGCAGAGGTGTGTTCACTGCTCTCTTAACCTGTGCTGTGGTCTTTACCCATGAAGGGACTTTGTTTTCCTATAGCCACCAGCACAAGTTCTTCTTTTGGTCCTGAAACTCAACACATCCTCTGCTCCAACCACAATTGCTAATGCTCTGCTCTATTTTAGAAGTGAAAGCAGGCTCCCTATTCCCCTTTGACAAATCATAAGCATTTCTCTCCAGCCTAGAACCTTGATGACAGATACTTCTCACCTGTAGCCACAAGTGCTATTGCTCCTTTTGGCTCTGAGACTTTGTCCCAGAACTATGTATAAGAAAGCCAACAGGGTCCTGCAAAATTCCAGCAAAGAGTGCTCTTCAATCTCCTTCTGACTAGTTGTCCAGCTCCTCTCCTTATTCCCCCATCTGAGGGCTAAAGGCTTCTAAAGCTCCTGCTGCTACCAATATGTAGGCCTCCAAGTCCCAATGAAGATCTCATATGTAACCTGTGCTGTGCTATCTGTTCTACAAGGCTCAACCACAACCCTAGTTAGATAGATTTTTCTTATCAACCACCTAAGTTGTCTTGAGCTACAATTTTTTTTACCCCAACCTTTGGTTGATTCTGTGTCTCCAGAATTTGATTCAAGGCATTATTTTAGAGTTCTTTGGAGGTGAATTTGAAAGAGCTCAGTTCTTTACTTTGCCACCTTGGCTTCCCTTGCCACTTCACTAAGATTCTTAAACCAATAAACTCATCAGGACAAACTTTAGTCTTTTAAAAATAGATTTGTTTTTGACAATTTGATTACATTTGTGTTTGAGGTAACTAATCTGATCAAAAAGATTCATTAGTTATGGAAACAAATTCCATTCCAATGAGAAATCTTAGCTACTATGCACATCTTAAAGGAATTTTTTATGCCATGCATTTAAATGTGCCAATCCTTTATATTTTTTAATTATTAATGAACAATTGCTCTTAATGTTTTCAGACATTGTAAGTTATAGGGCAGAAAACTACTTTTTAAAGTATGTTAATAAATTACATTTGAATAGCACATAAGGTTTAGATAGTACTTTCCCTATCATAGTCAGGTCAGAAGGCAGTACAAATATCATTAACTCCATTTTACAGAGAACATGTGAAAATATTAAGTTACTTGCCCAGAATAAATTGTAGTAAGTATAAGAACTAAAATAAAATTTCATAGAAATATCCTAGCAGAGGGTAACCTACTTCCCCCTTACATTCCATGACCATTTTGACCCACCCTTCATTAGACTTTAGCTTGGATTTGTCCGTTTTAACACCTGGACAATATTTGTAATATTCATTACAAATGAAGTGGATTACACAATATATCAACCTGAAAACTACCAAATCAAAGACTAAAACCCAGTCTTCTTTGTCCCCAGTCTAGTCATAAAATCATAGATCAAGAACTAGAATAATTTCACAGTTTTACTTTCTTATTTTACAGATATGCATTCTGATGCTCTGACAAAGTAAGTGATCTGCATAAGTTCATAAAGCTAGCAAGTGTCAGAAGTACAATTTGAACTCATGCTCTCTTGTTCCAAATTGTTATTTCTATTGTATCATTCTTCCTTTTTAATAGATTTTAACATCTAATAGAATGTTAAATAATTGAATCTCTGGAGCTTAAGTATATTTTAGGTGCTTGTAGTTCATTATCACTAACATTTAAAAAAACTAATTTAAATATCTATAACTGAAAAATATATAATTACTGCCAGAAGGGGCCAGAAATTCCCCACTAAGAAAAGACTTAGTCAAGCAGACAGGGGCTTTGAGTGAATATTCAAAAAACCAGGCTAGTATGTTGTTCAGATGAACAGCTGCACAATCTGACTAATTAGGAAGGGGATACACATGGCTAGAAGGACCAGAGGTCAAGACTGAGAAATCCAAGGTAAGGACTAGTGGAGGGAGGGTCAGGTGGCCGTGGGAAAGGATTCCAGGTGAGAGTGATGCCCTTTTTGAATGAACACATCTGGCAGAAAAAGCTGTAGTCAAGACCATAGACCAATTTACAGAGGACAGGTATATGATTTACAGTCAAGAACAAAATATCACAAAACTCGAGTGAAAACCTAGAGGCTTTCCTTCAAAGTCAAAGTCAAATATCACTGAGAGTTCAAGATCTTTCAGGAAACCTTATCCTGTTTTATAGAAACTAAGATGACATTGGTTTGATTTTTTTTTTTAAAGGGGAGTTCTACGTGAGTCCCTGAGTCCTTAGGATGGTCAATATCTGACTTATTATCATCTCATGATTAGATCCTTAGCCTAAAATGGAGCATTTCACAGGGATTGTTTTTTATAATTTTCTGAAAAAGAGAAACATCATGAATTCTGTGATTTGCCTAGATAGGGAAAACAGGTAGATAAACAGAAAGAGAGAGAGAATGAAAGAGAGCTAAAGAGATAGAGACATAGAAGCAGAGACAGAGAGAGACAGAGACAGAAAGAGAGAGATAGAGTGTTTAGTTATTAAATGTTTACTACATGCTAAATGCTTTGGATACAAATATAAGAAAACAATACGGTCGCTATTCTCAAAAAGTTGACATTTAACAGGGAGAAACAATATAAAGTAGAGTTGGAAAAGAAGGGAGAAGGAGAAAAAAAGGAACTTGTGGAGAGAGGATATCAAGGCTTCTAAGAAGATTAAACAATCAAAAGAGAGCAAAGAATGAAATGATGATGGTGAGAGCTCCTCAAAAAATAGTGATTCAACTAGGGTTTGAATAATATGGAAAGCAGGCCAGAGGGTACACTCATCTTGAAGTAGTTGAGGTTGTATAGGAGATAATGTAGGAAATGATTTAGGAAATGTGTTTGTTATTCCATTTAATCAATAGTAACATTTAATAGAGACTAAGATATAGTTTAGCATTATAGATCCGATTTATTTTTTCTTTGCCAAGAAAATTCCAAGTGAGGTCACAAAAGAGTGAAGAACAACACAGTTGCTATTAATGCCTGGATGCTCTCCTTCTCATGCATGCCTTTCAATATCTATCTTCTTGAAAGGCTCAGTTCAAAAGCTAATTCTTCTGCTAAGGCTTTATTAATTCCCTAGTTTTAGTTCTGTCTCCCTGTCTAATTATCTGATGTTTATTAGTAGATATATATCTCCACTAGTAGAATGTGAGCTAACTCCTTGAGGATGAGAATTTTTTTTTAATTCTATCAGGGCTCACACAGACACTTGCACATAAGACTTTTAGAAATGTCTGTTGAGGTCTATTTGATTATACCTTTAGTTCAGGTCTCAAGCATCTTTGAACTAGGTAGATAGCATAATCAATAGAGTGCTAGACATGAAGGCAGGAAGACTTGAATTCAAGTCCATCCTCAAACTCTTGTCTATGTCACCCTCCCATAAATCCTTCACAGAGTGTCCATCAAATGTATTTTGGGCCATTCTCCACTCACTTGATATGTGTGAATACCAAAAGAACATGTAGGCTATCCATCCATCCATACCTCCTCCTTCTGGTTACATGAACATGTATGATAATGAGGGAGGGGGATTCATAGATCCAATATGCTCAGAATTTTATTCTCAACTCCCTTTCTTGGGCCCAGGCTCTCACATTCAGGAACAGGAATAGGAATTCTTGGAATAGGAATTCTCTCTCTTTACAAACCCCACCACTACCAGAAAGTTCTTGTGAAAATCCTCAAGATCTAAGCTACTAATGATATTCTACTGGGCCTAAGGATGGAACTCCAGCAGGATAGGAGCTAGTACAAGCAAACTTTATTTTATTGCATTTTGTTTTATTATTCTTTATAGATATTGTGGGGAGTGGAGTTTATTTTGATTTATTTACAAATTTACAAATTATAGGCAAGTCTATCAGCACCGTTTACCCAACAGCATATGCTCACATTGTTTCTCTGGGTCATATTCTGTACTTCTTGTAATATTTTAAACTTTTTTCATTATTATTACCATATCTGTTAGGGTGATCAGTGATATTTGATATTGCTGTACTGCAAATTGCACCCATATAATACAGCAAATTTATTTAATAAATGGTATATGTGCTCTGTTTCACTGACCAGCCATTTCCTATCTCTTTCCCTGATCTTGGAAGCCTCCCTATTCCCTGAAACATAACAATATTGAAAATAGGCCAATTAATACCCTATGATAGCCTCTAAGTATTCAAGTGAAAGGAAGTCAATCTATGAAGCAAACTTTATTATTATCTTATTTTAAGAAATTTCCACAGCCATCCCAACCTTCAGCAATCACTATTCTGGTCAGCTATCAACATCGAGGAAAGACCCTTCATGAACAAAATGATAACAGCTAACTAAAGGCTCAGATAATCATCAGCATTTTTAATAAATATTTTTAATTAAGGTATATACATTTTGACATAATACAATGATTGAACATTTAAGAGACTTAAATGTATTAAAAACATAACCTTTATATACATTAGGAAGCCAAAAATTCATATGACTTGCTTTATTGAGATACTCACTTAATTAGTGTGAAGTAGAACTGAACCCATACTATCTCTGAGATATGCTTGTTATATGTATTAGGTGGGAGGAAAAAAATAATGATGGAAGGCTTCAATGCTCTACAAACTAGTAGAGTGACAATTAGGATAAGCCTGGAAGGGACTAAGGAAAACCACCTATTCTCCTTTCTTTTCTTTTTTATTCACATTTCTTTACTTTAATTTATGGAATAAAACAAACTTTGCTATAATATAGCATAATGAAAAAGATTATATATGAAACTGCAGAATCTATTACGTACAACTTGCTATTCTTTTTAAACATATAATAAATTTATGATGTAAATTTCTATCTTTATTCCCTCCCCAGCCCTAGAAATGGCTACATTAGACACAAATATATGTATAGATGTATGAAAAATTGTTCAATACATAGTCCTATTTATCAGTTCTTTCTCCGCATGTAGCTAGCATTTTTCTTCATATGTTCTTTATAGTTAATGTGAATATTTATAACCATCAAAATGACATTCACCTCAAATTTGTTCTTAAAACAATATTGCTGTTAGTGCCCTTTCCTTTCCTCTTTTGCTTTGGCCTTTCCTTCCTATCTCCCTACTCAACTTGATTTTTGCTGAGCATTCCTCTCATACTACACTGGCACAAGCAAAAGAAGAATAAAAATTAAATCTGAAGAGCAAGAAATATCAAGTAGTGATTTGTACCAACAATGGAAAGGGGAAAGTAAGATGCCTAGAAAACTATTTGATGATAATGGGATGGATAAGGAAGTTTCAGGGAGCAGGACAGACATTCATAAACTAGAACATCACATACATTAAAGACCTGACTTAATGTCCTATATCACATTGTGTGGTAATTCCAACCCTGACAGATTTGTAGCTGGATTTATTTTCATGAAAAAGACTTTAGAACAGAGAATTTAGGGGTGATGGTCATATGTCTCATCAACTGAACCCACCCTGTTTTCTTTCTATCTGTTCATATGCATGACCTGTCAAGAATATCTTGTTAGTCTGAAGGAAATCATGGTGACTCAAAACTACAAAGTCTTTGTGGTTTGTCGGAACTCCTCCTAATATGGTTTGAGGGAAAATTTGCATTGACAATCAGGAGAACATGACTGCAGCTAAAAGGAACTGCATTATTCTAAGTCAGATATAAGTTAGAGACAGAGTTCAAGACTCCTAAATGGAAGCATTTATTTAAATGTCAATAGGCTTGAATTTCTGTCTTGACTATATTTTGTGATCCAAAAGAGCAGTCTCTGGAGCCAAGACTATGAGAATTGACAAACCACTCTTTTTATGAAAAGAAAGCTATTTTCTCATAGTTTACTGTCTGTGTATGTACAGTACTGCTTTATTTATTATGAAGAGATAAAACTTTAGCCTTTAAATTTATACTTTAATAAAGGGGATGTTGTGGCATGTGACAAAGCCTCCTCTGTTGGAGTACTCATAGCACATCAGATGAAAATGATACGTGAGGTCCAGTACGTGAAAGTCAGGGACCTGATAACATCACAGACATGAGTTACCCTTCCATGAATGATATAGATATGTAGGCATAAAGTTAGCATTTTTGTAATACTTCAAAGTTTGTAAAGTATTTTAAAACATAATATCATTTTATCTTTACAATAACTCTGAGAAGTAGATGCTGTTTTACAGATAAGAAAATCAAAACTGACAGAGGTTAATGACTTGCCCAGTGTTGCACAGCTAGTATTTCTCAGGCTAATTTGAACTCTTCCTAATTTCAAATCAAACTCTATCCCCTGCACTACCCAGTTACTTAGCTACATGCTCCCTATGAACATGCTCCTACAGGTGATGCTGTCTTCCCATTAATGATATGTGTATTTGTGGAGGAATGTACCTAAAGTTTAACTGCAAAGGGATAAAGAAGGGAGTGATCCTATTTCTATTGTACTTAATTCATTAATTAATTCATTCATGCCTTTGATTGGTGTGGATTTATGAGCTCTGATTAGTGTAAATCCAATGATTACCTTGAAACTTGCATAGATTTTCTGGAATGCCATATGTGAGGGAAATGTATCCCATGTGCTATAATTTATCATTGCTTAAATGCCCTTCTATATGCAATGTTGTGTATACAGGACAATTTTACAAAAATATTAATTGCCAAAAATGAAGTCCTATGAACATATAAACCAACTAGGTCCTGTACCCTCTGAGTGAGTAATTCTAATTATCTTTCTTCCAAAGTTATTTAGATACAATTTCTACACATCTTCCCCACCCCCCAAAAAACAAACCTTGATTGAAAGAATCAGATGGACAAGCACAAATAACAACACAAAGTACAGCTTTTGAGTAATGCATTTAGTTTAGTACAGAAAAGGGTGCTTGATTAAGGGAGGATAAAAGAAAGATTAAAATGGGCTATATAATCTCTGGAGCATATTAGAGAAGTATGTTGGTCTAGGAAAGTCTCCCAGCAACTTTGCATTACAGGGTAGCAAGACCCTGCCAACTGAATTCATGCTGAAAACATATGTTCTTCTTCTTAAACCAGCTTAGACATCTGGAAACCAAGAGTTTGGGGTTGATTTGGGTGGGGTGGGGAGAGTGGGCAGAGACCTAGGCAGTACATAATATTCTATTTTAACAGAAACCATTTTTTCTTCTTTCTTTAATTCTCTAAAATAAATCCATTACCTCGCCTTGCTGGGGGAAAGTATTTCATCAGTTTTATTGGTCTTTTCTTCTGTTTTGTTGTTGCTATTGTTTTGAAGAACTACATCATAACACATTCCCTATCCTGTCTTATTGCCTTTTTCCACAGACTCTTCCCCACCTCTCTTCACTCCCTTCCCAGTTTGCAGAATTGCAATGACTTTTCATTTAGGATGAGTCAGTTTTATGGAGCCCATTGTACAGGAGGATAGAAGAAAATGTGCAAGAAACCAAACATCCTTTTGGTTAACATAGAGTTAAAAGGATCAAATAGCTTTGGTTTTAGCATAAAAGCTCTGGGTTAGAATGAATAACTATTATTAAACACAACTTTATTTGACAAATCTGGGCTGGGATGGCATTTGCAAAATTTAAAAACTACCTGGTTTCTGTGAAAGTCGGATAGACAAGAGAAACAGATGTTTGTTTCAACTCTCACAGCACTGCCAAATAGATGATTGCTACATTAACTAAGTGAACTTCAAAGATCGAGCTGTTTTGAAGGTCTTTTCTCAAGAATTAAAATAGTGCTCACTCTGCTGCTTCAGTTACAAAGACAATTTCCTCAGAGAAAAAATAGGCATATTTGTAGTACCCTGGGAAAAATTCAAGTAGCTGTAATCAAGGATAATTCCTTTTCACTAATGTGCAAATCCTCTTAGTCCAAACTGGGCAGATTCTTGTCCTTTCTGATTTCAGGGTTACATCAGAGGGGATTTTGATCACAATGTGAAGTGCAAATGTACAAATGGGCTGACCCAGAACATCAATGCATTCATTTAGATCATGGCCAATATATGGTCCAATGACATTTAATAAAGGGAATCTTTTTTTTTCCCTCTTCCCCCAAAAATGGACCACTTGATCAGAAATGTATGTCTGTGTGAGGATTTCGTGACTTGTGTCCTGATGGTGTAATAGATGTAAGATATTAGCTATACAGAAATGTATAACTTTAGCAGTCACATAAAACAATACAAACAGTTTTATCAACATTAATTATACAAAAATGCTAACTATGCAGTAGTCAGTCAGTTTTGACCCAAGTAAGTACCTTAGGTTGATCAAGTCAAGGAAAACAAGAATCATGGGCAACCTCAATTCACAACTGAATCTGACTTTATATCAACCAATGATTCTAAACTTTGATTTCAATTGTATTGTGAAAATGAATATTATTTTCACAGAGCTTGGTTCAATTAAACATTACTTAGAAATTATCTCATAACTAGAAATTCCAGGTAGCTGGGCCCTATAAGCCCACTGGTTCAGGCGTACTAGATTAGGTGATATATATTATATGTATTTAAATATTATATAAATATGTATATGTGTACATTTGTGTAATGTATAATATGAATATTATATTACATAAATGCATATGCTACAAATGTTATGTTGTTGTTCAGTCTTTCAATTGTATCTGACTCTTTGTGACCCCATGAAACATACCCCATCAATATTATCTATGAGGTTTTCTTGGCAAAGATATTGGAGTAATGTACCGTTTCCTGCTATACTAGATTAAGGCAAACAGCAGTTAAATGATTTGCTGAGGCACACAACAGTAAATGTTTGAGGCCAGATTTGAATTCAGATCTTCTTGACTCTAGGCTCAGTGCTCTATCTACTGAACCACTTAACTGCCCATATGTGCATGTTTCTGTGGGTGTTTGAAATCTAAACAACATAAACTTTAAAAAATAAACAAAAAATGTAAAAGCAAGAAATTCCTGATTCAATTCTAAGTCTACTTTAAGGCATAGTAACTCATGAATTTATAGATTTCTGGCAATTTCATGCCTGGATCAATGGTTATTCATTTTGGGTCCCTCACTATTGTCATCTGGACTATCCCTACCCCTCCTGCCTTACATGCTAAACTAAAATTCAGCAAGCAAGGTCTGATATGCTCAGCACTTTTTAGTGTCAACACAGTTAAATAAACAAACCATTAGCCCTGGAACAGAATAGTCAACACAGGCAAAATCTATAAATCTGATGATCTTCGACATATGTTAGTTGGTTGTCAATCAGCTTGGGACCCATGAAGTATTTTGAATGCTTTTTAAATATTACTGAACACAGAGGCAAAAATTTGTTGCTAAGCAAGATAATTCAGTTCTGAACTTTATGCTCTGTTATTTCCTCCTTTGTAAGGAAACTGAACCTATATTTATAGTTACATTTAGCAAAGACATTAAAGAGAACCAGTGATGGGTAAAGGAAAAGAAAAAAAGAAGTAGGCTTCATTGTAAAGTTAGATTAATTAAAGATAAAACTTGTGGAGCAGTTAGGTGGCTAAAGTGACAGGGCTGGACTATGAAAGACACAGTCATATTCCTGAGTTCAAATCTGGCATCAGACACTTACAAAGAAACTGAAAAAAACCAATTTCATTATCTCTGCCAAGAAAACCCCCAAATGGAGTCAAGAAGAGTCAGAACATGACTAAAATGACTGAACAACAAAAGAAGGTAATTTGAGAGTGGTAAAAAAAAAAATGTGGTAAATAAGGAAGTTCTCAGAATATGTGAGTTCTAAACTACACAAAATATGAGAGGTATATTAGAAGAGAGACTTTTTGTAATTCTGATATTGTACCAAATGCTCACATGTAGAAAATTTGTTTCCTATTTTTGAAAGTACTTGAATGACTAGTCAAAAGATTAGGGCTCTAGTGCCAAATCTGCTACTCATTCCTTGTGCAGCCTTAAACTATTCAGTAAATTTCTTGGAATCTCACTTTTTCTTTTATAAAATGAGGCAGTTGTACTAAATAATGTCTAAGGTGCCTTCTAACTTTCTAATTTCATGGACTATGAATACTGTACAAGGTTGTTAGGAATATTTTTTGGAATTATGGCTATTTTCACAAATATCTTGCTTTCCCCTATATCTATGTACATATGCATATTATGTATAGATAAAAGATAAGGATTAAACCTCTGCTTTTATCCAAAATACTGGTTAGGGATTACCAAAGAACTTTCACTGTAACTTATGTATTTAGGAAGATAGATGGAAGCACTGAAATATTAAGGAACATGGGTTTCCTACAAACAGTAGATATTCCAAAAATCCAGTTCCCTATTTACTATGCCATTTAAGAGACAGACAGACAAACAGAAACAGGGACAAAGATATATGTGGAGAGAAAGAGAGACATAAACAGAGATGGAAAGATGGAGAGAGAGAGAGAGAGAGAGAGAGAGAGAGAGAGAGAGAGAGAGAAGAGAGAGAGAGAGAGAGAGAGAGAGAAAGAGAGAGAAGGAAGGTGAGAGGGAGGGAGGGAGAAAAAATAAGGAAGGAGAAAAGGAAGGGAAGGAGGGAGGGAGACATATAGACAGAGACAGATTTAGCATCCCCTTTGAGTTTACTTCTCTAATTCCTCCCATCAGTGGACTCAGAGAGAGACTGACTACTATGCATCTCATAGTTCTGATGATAACTCTAAGGTGCTAGTATTACCTACCACTCACAAGCCCCAACCATTATACTCCCCATTTTCAGTCAGTATCCTCATTTAGTTTTCAATGAAGGTATTAACTAAGATAATATAGCAAGAAGAGTTCTTACAAATATCCCTCTCCTTCCTCAACCCCCCCCAAATCTCTCCTTGAACATATGAAAGACTTGGGGAGAGTAAGGTCAAACAGAAAATAGAAAGGTGGAACGCATTCATAGAAGACATATGTGATTTACAGCTGCTAAAGTCCTCCTCTCCTCTGCCTCCTTTGTAACATTTTCTTGGGCTTCTCCTTAGGAAAATTGTCCTTATTCTCTAAAGTGTGATCTGAAAGAAGGCATTCAGGACAGCAAAATACCCCAAGATCATTCCATATTTGGAATAATTCAAGATATTTGATGGAGAGCTTAGCCTGGAGAAGAGATTTAGATGTTTCTAAGTATTCACAAGGTTAACATAAGAAAATAGGATTAGTGCTTTCATTGCACTAAGAGGGCAGAACCAGGAGTTCTTATGGAAGTTAAAGGAATGCATATTTTTACTCAATATTAAAAGGTATTTCTCAGTTATAAGAGCTATCCCAAACTAAATGAATTACCTTAATAGCGATGTGTATCCTTCACTGTAGGTATTCAAATCGGGCCAGAATAAAAATTTATTAAGGATTTTTTAGATACTATTTGTGCTCATGTGTGGGTTGTACTTAATATTATGGCAAAGAAATGGAAATAAATGGAATGTCCATCAACTAGGGAAGTAATAATATATGAATTGGGGAAATAATGATCCATAAAGACAATGGAATATTATTGTGACATAAAAAGTGACAAAAGGAAATGATTCAGAGAAACAGAAAGGAAAATTTTATCAACTGATGCAGAATGAAATAAGCATAACTCTGGGGGAAAACTTTATACAATAACTACATAATGAAGGAAAACAACTTTGAAAGACAATTATGATCAATGTAATAAATAATCAAAATTCCAGAACACTGATTTGTAAAGGGCTGAAACTCTTGAGTTAATGCACTGAGGTCAGACAACCTTAATTAACGATTGGACAATACTCTATAAGAATATGCTTGGAAAATGGCCCTTCCCACTATTCTGTGCTGGCCCAATCATTTGGTGTATACAGAGAATTGTAGGAGGGACTAAGGGGTGGAGTAAGACTAGCCAGAGTCATTTCTGGGTGGGAGATGAAGAGGAGAGGTCTCAGAGATCCTTCGAGTCCATTCCCTTCACTTCTACAGCTAAAGACCAAGAATAAAGACCAAAGACTTGCTTATCCTGACTCTGGCTGATTCTAAGGTATCCAGGGTAATAATGTGATCACTAGATTATAATTATAAGTTCAACTACTTAACAGAGAGGTAATGGACTAGAGTTACAGACATATATTTTATGACATGATCAATATGTAGATATGTTTTTGCTTGATTATAGTTATTTTTTACAAAGGAGGATGTTCATTTTTTGAAGGGTAAGAATTATAGCTATTAAGTTATATGCTGGAGAAAAAGAACATTAGTGATAGCAAAAAAAAGATAGGAGTGTATTTATGAAATATTTGTGCAATAATCAGAAGAGAGAAAAGAAAGTATACAAAATGATAGTATTGAAATTACCATGTTAAATTAATTGTATAATTTTTGAAAAACTATACATAATTGAGGTTCATGATTTTATGTGTGATTCTCTTTTCTTGTTCTTCCCTGAATATGGGAAGGATTACATTTGTTGAAATATGTCAAGTTCATAATAAAATAAAAACAAACAATGGTGAAACAACAAAGCATGCTCCATAGTAGAGCACATCTTAAGAATTATATGAAGGGATGGTGGAGAGAATATTGAGCCTTTTTTTAGTAGGGAAGACCATGGTGTAAATTCCACATAAGACACTTATTCCTATGTGACCTTGAGTGAGTGAATCATTTATCTACTTTAGGCCTCAATTACCCATCTATAAAGTAAAGGAAATGGACTAGATGTCTTTGAATGTCCTTCCCAGCTCTACATTTATGATAGATGAAAATTGTAACAAATACATCTCACAGTCGTTATTCTTTTTATTTTGTAAAAAGCATTTGATTCAATTAAGCAAAATAGTGCCTTAGAGACTCTACTCCAGCAAAATGTGTCCCATGGATATGACAAATTCATGTTTCCTTTCTTGCACCAGAAAAATTTCCTTTATCAACTTTCTGATGGTTATTATCAAGTGAGACATAAACCAAGCACCTGAATAGTTCCCAAGGAGATGTGGTACTGCCTGAAGCATTTCTAGAAAAGAATCCAAATAGAAGGATTCCCTATAATTGGTAAAGTCCTCCAAATGTGTATGTTTTTGTATGACCAAATATTGATTGCATCAAGGCCCAGAATATTTACTAAGTGTTCTCCTTAGTAAGATTTATAGTTACTGAGGGGGCGGGGAAGAGGAATCCCTCTGTCCCAACTTCTTACATAGGTTTTTAAAAAAACTGTAACTAAAGAATGTTTATTGTTCAGAAAGGACATAGGTCCCTAAATTCATATCTGCAGGCACTGCAAATAACCTGAACCTAGTATGGACTTGCAGGAGGAGAGGGGTCTAAACTGTCTTAGGGAAATTTAACAAAGTTATGAGCCCCTAGTTTCCCTGAAGCAAAGGCCCATCTTTTTAATATCAACATTCTTATGATGCTGCTGTATTAAAGTGATTTTTGGAATAAATACCATAATTTCTGAAAAAAAAAATAAAGCTAGAGTCATCCAAAGAATCCCATGAAAGTGCCACCCTGAGAAAGTCATTTAATCCTGCTTGCCTCAGTTTCCTCAACTATAAAATGAGCTGAAGAAATAAATGGGAAAACCACCAATATCTTCACCAAGAATAATTCAAAAAAAAGATCAGGAAGATTGGAAATGATTAAAACCCCACAAAACAACCTGGGGAACATGAACTTTAAAAAAATATCTATTTTGATAATTGTACTTCAATATAATTGCTTTCCTTTATAAGTTCATGTATTTTATTTTATGCATTTAAAACATTATACTGGAAATTTAGGAGACCTAAACCACTCTGAATTTACAATGAGACCCTTTGGATAACCCTATTTTTAGATGAGTCTTCCTGACTCCCAGCCAGGCACTCTATCTACTATGTCACCTTGATTGACCTAATTTCCCAGGTTTAGAAACTCTTATCTAGAGGAAAACTTGGCTATTAGACCCTCTGCAAAAGATATCTGGGAGATCATGAACCATAGTTACATGACTTGAGGGTTTCTGGGTTATGATCTACGCTCTTGGAAGGAATGCCCACATTAATGAGATCATAGATATACAGAAATCACCAAAGTAAAATTAAAAGAATTTCAGAACTAGAAAAGATTTTAGAAATTAATTATTCCCAGTCACCAATTTTATACAAGGGCAAACTGATTGATTTCAAGAGAATTTAGGCCATTCACCTTGCTGTCACATGTCTTAGCAACAAGTGGCCTAAAGACCATAACCCAAGTTTCCAGGATCCCAAAACAGAACAATATCCATCAAAATTCTAGCATGAAGAATTCCAGTGTTACAACCAATTCTATGCTCTAAATAAGCTCTTTAATCTAGTGTAGATGTTTATGCAAATCTAATGTAAATGAGGCTGGCCCCCAAATTAATGTGGGGGGTGTTAAATATCCTTATCCAAGATCTAATGAGCTAATGAGCAGTGAAATGGCCAGAGGGCAGCTAGAAGAAAATGAAAGGAGAATCAAGAGCCTTGGTTAATCCAAAAACCTAATAAACTGGGCCTGGCTAATCAAGAGTTGATTTTTACCTGCCCATTCGGCAGAGACACTAATTTAAATGAGATCCAGAGGTGAGAAAATGGGATAAGGGCCACGCCTCATCTATTTTATGTGAAACCTCTGGCAACAACCAAACATAAAATAATCAGATCTAAATTAGTTTGATTGGCTGTTGGGGGAGTTTTTTGTGAGGTTGTTTTCATCTGGCTTTGCTAATAGGGTAACTGGGCCAAGGCAGTCAGGAAACAAAGTCACTGGCCCACATACCCAGCACTTGAAAGCTCTGGGCTTAATTGAAGCCAGGCAGCTGGCCTGAAAGAAATTCAATATACCTTGCCTTGAATTTCTATTCCTTTTTTTTTTTTTTTTTCCCTTTCCTTTTCTTTTCATGAGGATCTGTATTGGGAGCAGAGGGCCAAGTAATTCTGACTTAGTTTCCTCACATATGAACCTTATATTCTCTTCATCTAGTATAGAAGTATTTTTGAGTGCCACTTCTGAATTAATATAATGCTGTTTATTTTTTGTTAGTTTTATATGTCCTCTCTTCTCTACTATGTTTCATAAACTCCTTGAGGGTCAGAATCATGAATTTATTTTTGTTTTGTTTTTTACTTTTTATTTTTGTTAATCTTCTCTTCCTTGAGGGTCTGGCACAGTGCTTTACAATTTATGAATCTTTGTAAATGTTTGTTGTATAATTGAATGAAATAAATTTTAAAAAATTGAATACAGTAACAATTTTCAAACAGTATCCTTTAAATAATAGCTGCAGGTTGAGTTATATAACCAAAATAATAACCCACACTGATTGTCCTTAGTCCTTTTGTGGTTCCCTCCCATTGTAACCTTTTATCAATGGAACTCTGAGTAAGAGCATGAAGCACCTACAAGATCAGGCTTGAACTTCAGACACAACATATGGATGGAAATCCAACTGATCTGACTTGTCCTCTCTTCTACACTAGGAGTCATCCTACATTCAATCCTTTGGATAAAGGTGGGAAGAGTGGAGAGAAAAAAGTTATTTATGTATAAAGGAGGAAGAATGCAACATTAAATGCTATGGTAATAATTGATAATTTCTTACATTTGTTACATTTCTTACATTTGTTTAACACTTTAAATTTTCAAAGCACTTTTAAATCTACTCATATAACTCACATAAGGGAGGCAGGGAAAGCTTCGACTATTATCTTCAATTTGCAGAAGAAAAAACTGAGTACAAAGATCCAAATGAACACCACAACAGTATTTTCAAGACCCCCCCCCCCAAAAAAAATCAAGATATGTAGTATGATACCATCATTGTGTGCCCTGCCCCTCAACAAGCTCTTTTTGTTTCCCCATACAGGTGATCACACTCAAACACATTTTAGGAATAGTTGTGAACTTTCTAATTGCTAGTATTTTATACAAATTTGAGATATTTCTTTAGCTTGTGGGATTTTTCCTTCAAAGTTTGTGACTTCAATAATTTTTACTGTAACCTTTGCTGAACAGAATCAATTAATTACTGTTAGATGAAATGTTAGAATCCTCAGAACATTTTTATAATTTATGAAGATAAATCAGAACAGGGCAGAACATCTGCTATCAGGACTGTTACTAGAAAATTCAACACATATGATTATTATACAAGTGACTTACTCAAAGACATGTGGCTAGCTAGAGTTCCAACTAGAATCTATATCTGTAAATTTCTAGGCCAAAGTTTGAACAATGTATAAGGCTAGTACTTATATTCAACCCAAGTAAACCCAACAAGTACATAGGTACTATAAAGTACCTAGTACATGCAAGTCAAGATATACTGGAATTAGCTCTAACCAACTTGTAAGAACTATCCTTAAATTTTCAGTGTGAGCATTTAAATTCCAGAAATTTTCTATGCTACCAATAAAGGTTTGATTTTTATTTTTGTTGACTGTCTAGACATAAGAAAATGTTAATAATGCAGATTAAATTTAAAAGTGTCTCTGTATGCATTTTTTTTTGGAATCCCTGTTTGTTAAGCATTTACCAGAATGCTCCTGAAATGCTATATAAACATTGATTGAGCTCAGCAGGAGTGAAAGCTCAAAGAATAAAGTCATCATTATAGTAGAGCCCTAGACTGTAGGATAATTGATAATAATAATAATAAATTTCCATTTATATAATGTTTTAACATATGAAAAGTACTTAACATATATTATTTCATTTGAGCCTCACAACACCCCTATATGCAAGGCACTGCTCTAGACTCTGGGGAACACAAAAACAAAAATGAAATTCAACTCTTGTTCTCACGGAGGAGTTGGAATTGATTATCTGGGAGGTCCAACAAATGCTTTCTGTGTCTTGTGGGCGGTTTTGGTTTTGTTTTGTTTGTTTTTTGTTTGCAAATCATTTGCTGCACTGAACTAAGAAATCTTTCATAACAAAGCCCAGAACTAGACTCACATTATTATCAGATAATAATTTCTGCTCTGAACTGTGCTGATGCCCATTATTTACTCTGCTTTGACCAGCATGATTACTCCTCACCACTCTCTACCACAGCAAAAAATGACCTTACTTTCTGCTACTTCTATGTCTTTGCAAGAGTTGTTTCTCAACCCTGGAAATGCTCTTCCTCCCTCCAACTCTTAGAGATCTTGCTTTTATCAAGGCTAAATTTCTAGAGGCTTTTCCTAGTTCCCTGAGATGCTAGAACTTCCTTGAAATCGCTTTGTTTTTAATTTTGTACATAACTTTGTATTTCCTTTTTTAAAACATTTTTAGACATTTATTTCATTTTCCCATTATTCACCCACTGAACATTTTCCTTTTTTATTGTTTTCTTTTTTCTGGTTACACATGTACATTAGTTTCTTAATGCACATTTCTTTATTAATCATGTTGGGAGAGAAAAATCAGAACCTGAGAGAAAAAAAAAAATAGCCTTCATCTATTCGATACTTCTGCCCATTGGGAGTATTCACCATTCCCTGAATTTATTGCTAACATGTTTTTTTTTTCCTTCACACCACCCATTAAGCTAGTTGCCTTGTCCCTTTCTTCACCTTTGCCTTTTAAAATTCTCTCCATTTATCACTATCCAAATCCCATGTCATCTTCTTCACGAAATTATTGGGATTTCCCTAGCCAATTTCCCTAGCAATCAATGTTTTGATACTCATATATCTCATTGACCTTTATGTGGCTCTCTCTTCCTTTCTTTTCCTTTTTATTGTTATTTATTGTTGTCTTATTTTCATCACCAAATCATAACCTTGAAACAATGGATTCTCTGCTATTGATCCTTGTATTCCATTGTCTAGTACAATGTCAAACTAATTGGGGGAGAGAAAGGACTGAAACTTGATACCACTTAAATAGGGAGCTGTTAGTGTGGAAATACTTCTCGATACTATAGATCAGCAACTCATCAATAACTTATAGTTTTCTGGAATTGTCAGGGCCACTGAGGGGTTCTATTCCTTGCCCAAGTAGCAGAAGTAATTCAGGTGAGAGGTAAGAGCTGAAGTCAAGTCTTCTTAACTCTCAAATCAATCTCTCTCCATTACAGCAGGCTGACTCTCTATGCCTGGAAGACTTCAAGGGATTAAGACATTGCATGGTAAATAGGATATAAATAAATAGAAAAGGCCGACAGAAGTTGGATTTTCTGGCTTGAATAACAGTGATGTAACATAGATGGGAGGGAAATATGCCCACAGCCCTAACTCAGTGTTTTCAGGGTAGTTTACACTAGATATTGGGATTATTAGAGACGCTCTGAGTATTAACTGCTGGCAAAAGAAAAGAGAGAGAACCAGAAATTAAAGGGATGAAAGCTTTCCAAAAGACTTCTAGCATGAGGAAATCCCTCCCATTCACTGATAAAGAGCTTCCAAGTGGACTACAGCCAAAAAGACATGTGTGTGTGTGTGTGTGTGTGTGTGTGTGTGTGTATTCTATAAAATTTTACATTCCCAACTTTAAAAGGTCTAATGGTGATTGCCCCTTTATGTATCCATCTGCTAAATGTCTGGTATGTCCTCACCAAAGAAGCTCTAGGACTATATTTGCTCAGCAGTCTTTCTCTGCCGATTCTTTTTATGCATACCTTAAATGCTGGTTTGACTATAGCACTCATCAGGCAAAGGTGACAACCTTTTATTACTTAGAGCAAGAGAAGGAATGTTTTTCATTTGACAGTCTCTCAAAGCAGAGTCACAGTCATGAGACAACATAATCATATGATAAGTAAAATTCCTGAGGGAGAAGAGACAATAAAATCCTGTAGCTTAATGCCATATGTGCATATTTTATAGGTCCACTGACTGAGGATGTCTAAGCTAATTTATAATGCCAGAATCTGATTTATGTGATTAAAAAAAAAAACAAAAAACCTCTACACCTAGGGAACAGGTACTTTGACATTAGCATCTCCTGGTGAAATTCATTGAGAAAAAAAAGAAAAAAAAAAATATATATATATATATCTTTACTTCCAAAATGTACCAGGCCACACTAAAAAGTCAATGGGACTCTAGATCCTTTTAAATGGTGTTCTATGTTGTTTTATAAATCAGTTTCAAAGTCATCTCACATCAATCTCCTCTTTCAGGCTTCTACAGGGGTAGCAACCCCATTAGCGACAGCATTCTCAAAAACAAAAGACCACGATGGACATAAATGATTGGAAAATACTGCGTGATTTGCTCTGAGCTGTGGAGAACTTTGCCATTTATTCTGGAATGCAAGATGATTTCATGAACATATGTTTATCTGAATTGCTTTTCAAAGAATCCCTGATTTTACTTCCATTGTGTTTAAGGAAGCATGCCTGAGACCTTTTATTTTCATTCATGAAGTTTCCAGTGTGGTCCCTGTCTTCTAGTAAGCAATCATCAGTAGCCCAGCACTTGACAAAGGTGATTTTTCTTGAATGATGTGCTGAGATGAAAATCATACCTAACTTTATCCTTTTGGAAATAGAAAAGATTGCTGGGGTGAGAATAGAAAGAAAGCCAAGTGTAAGAAGTCAAGTCAATGAGCATTTATTAAGTACCTATTATTTATTAAGCTCTAAGATCAACAACATGATTCTGCAGTTCACTTAGCAGTCAAATATAATAGACCATTTCCATTAATGGCACCGAATTATCTTTTTTGTATGCTGAATGTGGCTGATAGACAATTTACTAAATTTAATACTTGAATTCACAGTCTATCTGATTGACTTACATGATTATGGGAAGATATGAGTAAAATTCTTTGTAATATTTTAAGTGCTACATAAATTTTATTATTTTTCTTATCACCTTTCTACAATAGTGACTCAAACAGTTTCCCGGAAAAGTTTGTAGGTTGGCCTGCCAGCCTGATATGTATGTATGTATGTATGTACACATGTATGAATGCATGTGTATGCACATGTGTATGTATGCACACTTGATTAATATCAGTATGGATATGAGCAGACTTTCCTAAACAAAATTCCTTCATATCTACTTGGATCCATCATATACAGGGCTTTGCCATAGTCAGAGGATCAATGACTGGATAAAATTAGGTTTTTGTAATTTTCCCCAAAATCTCTCAGCAGAAAACTTGTTCTGTCTCCAATTGAAAATGCTATTTTACTAAGAAGAAAGGACTTCCTGCATTTCTAATGTATTGCGTCTCCTTCTAGAATACAAGTAGTATAGTGCCAGCAGAACTCTTTCCACTAAGTGAGTCACGTGTAAAAAGAATCATTTCTGGTCACCCACTATTTAAAGAGAACATATTTAGATGATAAAGTAAGTGATTCCATATGAATACTGACTGCTAGTATAGAATTCCTGTTTTTCTTATGTAGTCCACAGGGTTTTTTTTTTTCTTTCCCCTTTTGACTCAATTAGGTCAGTCGCAAAAAAAAAGAAAGAAAGAAAGAAAAAAGAAAAGAAAAATGACCACAGTCTTAAGCAGGAACACTGTCTATTCAGCATATGGTGTTTATAGAACTTGAAAACATATTCAGAAGGTGTGCTTTAGATTAGAGGGTATTTCTACATCAGGGATGGTTTTAATTTGTTAGCACTTCAGATCTGTAGTCTTGAAGTAGCTCCTATTACAGTCAATAAAATGGTTAGTGAAATGAGGATAAATATTATAATTATGTTCACTAAATAAGATCTTTATGCAATTTTCCTCCATGGCATGTCAGTATGTCACTTTGGGGGCAATTGAGGTTTGTTTTTCCTTCATGGTAAGAATGGGGCCAAAAGGGACAAAGAACAATAATTATACTTACCAATCCATAACTCTTCAAAGTCATGGGGCTCAATAGAGATGGAGATGGATACAAAGATCCCTTTTGATTCATTTATTTCTGATTCCAAACAGAAAACTCACCATCCTATTTGACCTCTTCAATAGCCACAAAAACCTAGATGGTATATTTGTGACTGCCTTAGAGATTGCCTGGGTATGTTGATAGTCAGGAGAAAAACAGTATTGAAAGATCATTGAAAGTTGATGGAAATGTAACTTCACATAAGGTTTCTTAATTGTGGGGAGGGATAAGGGAGAGAAACTGAAACTCAAAAATCTTAAAAACAAATGTAAAAAAAATTGTTTCAAATATAACTGGAAAAATATTAAATAAGTTAATTAGTTAAAAAAAGAAAGTTGATGCAAATAATGAGTGTTTCCCTGGAAGCATAAATTAACTTGTAGGACCTTTGAAGACCCACAAAGGTTTTAAACCAGTGGCACCAGACACTATGCTCACACTGTCATAAGAAGACAATTCGGTTACTGTTTTCTATTAAAACCTCAAACCACTTGAAACTCATCTGGCTATGGAGCTTGAAGTGATCTTTTTTCCAGGTCTCTGAAAAACAAATGTCCACTTGGATAGTTCTCGGCTTTGACAGCTACCACCCAAGCAGTGGCTGCTTGGATTCCCACAAACTGAGGAGTGGGCAGAGGTAGGAAGAAGGAAAGACAAAAGTCCTACCCAGGTAGCTGAGATGGCAGCAAGCTGAAGAGAGACACCGCCCCCCCCCCCCCCCCCCCCCCCGTTGGATGCTGGAAGCTCCGAATTTAAGCAATCCAAAGACTAAATCATACAATTGACATTAGACTTGAAGTTTGAAGTCTGCTGCTGCTCATTAGTTGTGGTACACAGGGAAAGTTACTAAAACTCTCTGAGACCCAGAAATTTTAAATTATATGATCTTTGTTGATTCATTCTACCTGCCTGAGGCAGTTTTTTTTCCTCTAAGCAAAATGGGGATAAGAGTAACTTGCAACCACACTTTATAAAATTGTTGTCATAATTTTAAAAATGAAACTTTAAAGTGCTATATAAACCACTCATTCATGGAATTACAGAATTGAAAGTTACCTTGGAGGGCAGAGAAGACTTAAAATGTAGTAGACAGTGGTGGATCTGGGCTCAGAAAAAAAAAAAAAAAGAATTACAATCTGCCTCAGCCAGACACTTATTAGTTGTGTGATCCTGGGCAAGTCATCTAACTGATCTGACCTTCCGTTTCCTCATCTGTAAAAATGGGGATAATAATGGTACCTACTATATAGAGTTTTGGGGAGAATTCAGTGAGAGAGAATATGCAAAGCACTCTGTAAAACTTAAATGTGAGGTATTGAAATTATATTTAGTTTGACCCAAAACTCATCAAGATTCTGTTCTACGAAACTTTTGTTATTGCTTTTGTTTGTCTTTTATTCTTGAAGAACACCAATGACATCATCAACCCAAACCTCTGTTACAAAACTATAAATAAGTGGTGGTTGGTGACCCAACTTTTATTGCAAATCTCCAGTGAAAGGAAATCCACTGTCTGGAGTTAGCACCTACTCCCAAGAAGTTTTAATTTTTTTTTTTTCTCAAAACCTACAGAGACATTCCTTGAAACTTGATTGACCCAGGACTAAGAGATTAAACTGTTGATGTCACTTCCTCATTGCCTGAGTAGAAAGACTGCCTGAGAAGCTTGGCTGAAGAATTATGATGGGAGTGTCCTTTTCAATGCCTATTCTTATTAAATATCTTTCTGCTATGAATCAGTAAATCTCCTTTTGTTAACTGTTGACAATTGAACTATCTATGGTTATGTTGTTCCAATACTGAACTTAAACTACCATGGTACTGGCCTGATTGTGACCTGTTCCCTAACCTCTAAGTAGAATAATTTATATAGTTTTATTATATTTTATATATAATTATATATATATATATTAATATAGCTTTATATGTAATTTTATATAATTTTTAAAGTAAGTTGTTTCCTGCATCAATTCAAATCCTCTCTACAGTATCCACTCATGGTTCCTGGTTTTTTACCCAGGCATAAACATTCAAGGCATGCCAGGAAACTGAATTGCTTCCATTTCAATTGTCTTGGAAAGATTCTGAGATCACCTGGAAAGATAAAGTGCCAGACACTAAGGTCTTTTCTCCAGCTTAGCTGCCAAGCATTCAAAATAACTACAGAGAGGGCAACTTTGGTGCCGAAAGTACATTTTGTCTAAAAAAAACTGTATTATGAGAACTTACATGAGATGAGTGCTCACATGGAGGTCAGAAGAGAAGTACAAGGGCACTCTTAAGATCTCTCTGAAGACCTTGTAAACAATTGTGAGACGTGGGAGATACTAACACAGGACTATCCAGGATGGCGTGCCCATAACAAAGAAAGTGCTGAAATCTATGACGAAACAGAAGTGCAATAACTCAAAAGAAGCAAAGGATGTGCAAATTGAGAGATATTTCTATCCCAAATGTTCATAGGAACTATTTGTACCAACCTATGATAGAGCCTTTTAAGCTCATATTGGTCTGATCAGTCACTTCTAGATACAACATACCTTGACTCCAACTCAATATTATTATTATGATCCTCTTTAAAGGACAGCTGACTTCTTAAGAGATATTTTTCCCCTAAGTCTTCTCTTTTTTCCACAATAATATCCCTAGTGCATTTAGTAAATCCTTATAACACAGTCTCCATTTGCTTATCATTTGGCCTGTTCTCTTACACATCTTCTCTAATTTATAAGGACATTGGTCCTTCCTAAAATGTGATGAACAGAACAAAACACAATGTTTAGGATATAATTTAATCAGGGAAAAGTCCAGCAGAATATTGCCTTCCTCCATCTGGATATAATACCTCTTAATGCAGCCTTAGCATTAATTTTGTTTTATTTTTCAGCTACTAGATCAACTGTTGACTAATTTGTGAACCTATGGTCAACAAAAACCTTTCAAATAGTTTAAATACAAACTATATTTTAGTCAAACCTCTTTCTTCCTATACTTGGGAAATTATTTATTGAAAGCAAAATTCCAAATTTTAAATTAATCCCTAATAGATTTCAGTTTATTAGATTTGACCCATAATCCTAGCTAACCAAAATTTTATAAAAACCTAAATCTGTTGTCTAGCATATTAACTATGCTGCCTAGCTTTGTGCTAACTTCAATAAGCTTTGTTTTATCTAAGCCATTGGTAGAATTGTTGAAAATATAAGACTAGCAGCAGTGAGATGATGCAGTGGATAGAGCACCAGCCCTGAAGTCAGGAGGACCTGAGTTCAAATATGACCTCATTCACTTAATACTTCCTAGCTGTGTGACCCTAGGCAAGTCACTTAACCCAAATTGCCTCAGCAAAAAAAAAAAAAAAAAGTGTGAGATCAATACATATCCCCAGAATATTCCACTAGGGATTTTTCTTCTATTTGATATTGATCTATAAATGAGTACTCACTCTTGAGTTTGACAATTTAACAAGTCTTGAATGCACCTAACAATATCGTCATCTAACCAGTAGTAAGTCTGTAAATATTTAACAATCAGCTTCCTGGGAAGAGAAGGTAAAACAGAAGTATACCCATGCACACTTAAAGTTTAATAATCTTTCCATTAACATTTCCCCCTTTACTTTTTAAAGTTTATTAAATCAATAAAACAAAAAATTGAGACCTGATTATGTCATGCTTATTATTTTACTTTTATTCTATATTAATTATATGATATAAATAGAATAAAATAGTAACAAATAAAGTATTATTTATTATATTTTATTTACAGCATTTGCTACACTCATACTAAAAGTTCAATACTTGACTCTCTAGAGTCAGGATGAGATGACTCCAGCCCACCACTCCATTTAGGCTACTTCTCTTTATAATGTCCTTAACTAAAGCATGACTGCCTTTGTCAAATTTTTTAATTTAAAATCTAGATAAACAAAATGCCAATCTAGTAACCTCTTAAAATAAGAGGACATGAAATTAGTCTGCCATGACATGTTCTTGATTAAACCAGACTGATTCTTAGTGATCACGTCTTCCCATCTAAGTGCTCATAAATCATCCCTTTAATATGATCTAAACTTTTATCAGAAATTGAAGTCAAGCTTCTCAGTCCATAGTTACCAAGATCTATCATTTTCCCTTTTGGAAATTGAGATATACTCCATCTTGCAGCCTGGTGGCAGTTTTTTACCACAATCAGTTAAAAATCACAAATAGTGGTTTATCATTCATATTTGCCAGGTTTATTTTGTCTTAGTTTTTTGAGTACTCTGGCCTATGGTTCTTCCAGGTTTAATCACCTGAACTCACTAAGGCTCTCTAGGTTTTCTACTCCAAATTTTTGAGTTATTTTTGATTTCAACTTCCCATTATGTACTTTTATCTATTCTTCTCAATAAAAAGATGATCATTCCCTTTGGGAGAGAATCAGAAGTAAAATGAGAGTTTAGTAATTCTGCCTCCTCCTTGATATCTGTTAACATCAATTCCCCATCTCTTCTTTGATCTTTCCTCTTGCCCTTGAAATTTAAAAATCCTTTTTTTTCCCTTAGAATTTGTAGAATAAATTCTAAAAATTTATTCAAGTCTCTAATCCTAATTCTAAGAACTTTAATAGGGTTTCTAACACTATTCTTAGACTAATAAAACTATTCTGTTATTTATCCTACATCACCACTCCTATTTCCATTTCCTAAAAGTGTCCATTATTATTATTGTTACTGTTCAGTTGTTCTGACTCTTCAAGACCCTATTTGGGGTTTTCTTGACAAAATTTCTGAAGTGACTTGCCATTTCCTTCTCCAAGTTCATTTTTACAGATAAGGAAACTGAGGTAAACAATGTTAAGTGATTTGAATCACAAAGGTAGTAACTGTCCGAGGCAGATTTGAACTCACAAAGTTGACTCTTCCAGACTCTAAGCCTAATATTATCTACTGCATCATCTAGTTGCTCTATAACAAATGATACCTTTGACCAATCAGCTGTATTACCTGAAGTAATGAATAATGCTTACAGCTGATCAACATGTGGCACTTATTTTCTGGAGATAATCCTAACATTCCCAGCACACCTTCTTGTTTAATCATCCAGCATTGATATTCATCTTTTACATACCTAACAGGAATCCCCAATGGCTCCATAGTAGGGAGCACTAAGCAGCAACAAGGTTCAACAGATAATTGGTATAAGAAATGAGATACAAATATACGGCTCTGACTCATTATCTTCAATAATACATTGCTTTAATGCCCTTAATTTGGCAATGATATATAATGATGATAAAGATTTTATATCATTGTTTACCAACTTTTACAATACCTTAAGGTTTCTGCTAATTTCTTCTGCCACAAGTCTCTTCCTACTTCAATCCATCCCCCACTCAGCTGTCAAAGGAATCTTCCCAAAGCCTGAGTATGACTATATTATCCTCCTATTTAATAAACCCAAATGACTTCCTAGAACCCCTAGGATCAATTAAAAAATCCTCTGCTTGATGTTCAAATGCCTTCATATGCTTCCCATTTCCCACCTTTTTAGTGTTCTTACCTTTTATAGTCTTTCTTTATCCACACGTCCCCTACATATTCTGAAATTCAGTGCCACTGACCTATCTCATTGTTTCTAGCCATTTTTTCTGACTATCCCCCATTCCTAGAACGTTCTCTCTCTTCATCTCTGGTTCCTGGCTCTAAGTCTCAATTAATATGCCATTTTCTGCAAGAACTTTATCTTGTCATACTTAATCTTTGTGCCCTTGTTTGTGGCAGCCCTTTTTGTAGTGTTTAGAAACTGGGAATTGAATGGATGCTCTTTAATTGGAGAATGGCTGAATAAGTTATGATATATGAATGTTATGGAATATTACTGTTCTATAAGAAATAATCAGCAGGATGAATACAGAGAGGCTTGGAGAGACTTACATGAACTGATACTAAGTGAAATGAGCAGAACTAGGAGATCATTATATACTTCAACAACAATACTATATGATGATCAATTCTGATGGATGTGGCCCTCTTCAACAATGAAATGAACCAAATCAGTTCCAATAGAGCAGTAATGAAGAGAACCAGCTACACCCAGTGAAAGAACTCTGGGAAATGAATGTGGACCACAATATAGCATCTCCACCTTCTGTTATTGTCCACTTGGATTTTTGTTTTCCTTTTCAGGTTATTTTTACTGTATTTCTAAATCTGATTTTTCTTGTGCAGCAAGATAACTGTATAAATATATATGCATATATTATATTTAACATATACTTTAATGTATTTAAGATATACTTTAATATATTTAACATGTATTGGTCTACCTGTCATCTAGGGGGAGTGGTAGGGATAAGGAGGGGAAAATTTGGAACAGAAGGTTTTGCGAAGGTCAATGCTGAAAAATTACTCATGCATATGTCTTGTTAAAAAAAAAAGCTTAAAAAATTTGTGCTTTTTCTCTGAGATGTGATTATAGCTTATTTTTACATACTAGTTGTTTGCATGCCACCTCTGCAATTGGACTGTGATTTCCTTGAGGGTAGGTACTGTCTATTAGCTTTAAGTTTGGAGCTTAATTCCTGCTTAATAAATGTTTATTGACTGAGATATTCTAACTGTGGAAGTAGAAGATGCTTTCTTACCCAGGTGTGTTTCCTGTCTCTGATTCCATATATATCTTGTTTAAATCTGAATAGTTGGGTTTTTAAAATATATTTAGAAACTTAAATGGTTTCTACAGTTCCCCATGGTTTGCCATAGAAGTTTCTCAACTCTGCTCTAACTTCCGAATATATTATACAACAACTTCTAATTCTTTGAGATAGAAAGATTAAGGTTTTTAAGGTCTGCAAATCATTTAAAAATGCTGGCCAGATGAGATTCCTCAGCAGGCATCTTTGTTATTTTAGTCTCTAGTAATTCTCCTTTTCACAGAATAACAGGGATCTCTTTGAACTATGTTGTGAATTTGCCAGTTCTCTAAATCTGACTGATAGCTGTGGTTCCCAAGACCATGAGTACTGGCTAGTAATTGGGGTGGGGTGGAGAGTGGGGTGAGTAAAATGGAGAATGCTGGTATTTGGGGAAGGCTGTACTATCTATCCCAGAGCTTATTACCATCCCACATCAGTTCATATACATTGGATGAGAGGATGGTAGTCAGGACTAAAATCTAGCCTAAGAATCCTTATGAGAATCAATGTGGTATAATACTTTAGAGTCAGGAGACCTAATTTCAAATTCCTCACTCTACTCATTACCTTTATGTCTCTGTTCAAGTAACTTGACCTCATTTGGACTCAAAGTCTTCATCTGTAAAATGAGAAGTTTGGACTAAATCTGTTTCTTAATCTGTGGTCCTTGGACCTTTACAGGCTTGGTTACTGGATATCTTGGGGGGGGGGAATTGTGCATGAACTTGAATGGGGAAAAAATACAGCTTTATTTTCACTAACCTCTAATTGAAATTTAACATGTTCTTCAATTATTTAATTATTCTTAGGAGAGTACATAAGCTTCACTGAGCTACCAAAGGAGTCAAGAACACAAAAAACTGCATTGGATCATCTCCAAGGTCCCTCATTGCTCCAGATCTATGCTTCTGTGACCCCAAATTTATAATAATTAGTAATGTTTTCCACTGCTCTATTTCCAACATATTTTCACACAACCAGGCTTCTTCAATTGTCCTCTAAAGCTATAAAGAATTGCATCAAGGAAGCAACTTGATATGATACCATCCTGTGGCATGGTCTTGGTTGTCTGGGACAACCCCCAGAGGAATGGTTCCATTATTATTATTCTTCCCCTGAGATATTTTAAACAGCTCTTTCCTTAATTGTTCTGGAAATCCTACATGTCCTGCTGAAAAATAGAATGTGATCCTGGCTCCTGGAATCTTCATTAGGAGAAAATTGTTCCAAGCTTTATTTATTTTATAATTTCCACTTTATCTTCCTTGTTATTGTCTATGCTTGCTTTCAAATCCTCCATTATTTTACTTCCCTCTAAACTCTGATTTTCCAACTCAGAATCTTCCTCTTAGTAATTGCTAAGATTATTACAAAGATTTCTTCAGTCACCTGGAAAAATTTTCAATTTGGTAGATATTCTTCTCTCTCAGACTGAAATCAAGCTTCTAATTCATCAACTGCTCACATTTGGGATTTTGTCTAACAAATTTTATTTGTACGATGGGCTCCCACAAGGTAAAATATAAAATAAAATGTATAAGATGAGAGAAATAGGTCTTAGAGAAGGCAAGTGAAATAGCCAAGATCATAGAAATAATAAGTACCAGAACTAGAAACAAACAAGAACTGATGTAATTTCCCTGACTCTAGATTTCCTAGATCAAACTGCTTTAATATTTCTATTTTTCATATGCATATAATTAAATAAGAAGAAAAATGACTATATCAGTGTTCCCCCAATCCTAGTTTTATATCATTCTACAGCTTCATCAGACTCTTTAGAATATCACAAAATTCTGAGAAGGTAGAGGGAGAGAAAGAAAGAGAGACAAAGAGACAGAGAGAAAGACAGAGAGACAGAGAGAGACAGAGACAGAAAGAGACACAGAGAGAGAGAGAGAGACAGAGGAAGAGACGAGAGGGAGAGAGAGAAAGGAAGAGGGGGAAAGAAAGAGAGGAGGGAGGGAGAGAGAAAAAGAGGAAGAGAGGGAAGGAGAAAGGAAGGAAGGGGAAGGGAGAGGGGGAGAAGGATAGGAAAGGAGAAGAAAGAAAAAGTAGAGAAAGAAAGGAAGGAGAAAAAAAGAAAAATGGAGAAAATGAGGAAGGGAAAAATAAAGAGGAGGTAAGAAAGAAAGGATGCAGGATGAAAGGAGGAAAGAAGGAAGGAAGGACAAATTCAGTTGTCATGTGGTCAGTTCTTTATGTATAGTAGGCATTTTAAAAATGTTTCTTGAAAGAAAATGAATTATGTATTAAAAACGGACTTTTTTAATGGATGGAAAAGCCAGAGAACTATTTTATTGTCATTGTCAAGTAATAGTTACCCAATTCAAAATTTGAAATGCTCTTTTAAAATGTTTACTTTTTGTATAATTAATTGTTATGTAGTTCAACAGTTCTTGCTCAGTTATTTGTAGTCTGTATTACCAAGCTACAGTATCGCATATTTCCACTGTTTGTGCAAATAAGCAGCCTTTGCTTCAAATGGATGTTTCTATTAACACTATGACTAATTATTGAAAATAAACATGTGCAAGCAGGAGCTTCTGCTGACTGCCTCTCAACCCATCTTTTCCTCCTGCTAGTTCACACTAAGGGTTTGTGCTTTGTGTAAGTATGAAACGGACTTTGATTTGGAGCATACCTTTGGTCATAATGAAGGCAGTCCATGAAATCATTATTGGGAATTTATTTCAAATTACTTCTTTCATTATGAGAAGAAAAAAAACCCACCACATACACAATTATTATAAAAATAAGAAAGAAATAAGAAAGAGAAGTATCATTTCAGGAGAAAATATAGTTCATATACCAAAATGTATATTTCTTATAACTCCAAGAATATTTTTGTTCACAAAGTAATAGAGACAGAGAGAGACAGAGAGAAATAGATGTAAAAGTGTGGAATCTTAGACTTGTGTTCATCTAGTCCAGCAGTTCATGGGTGCTTTGAAGTTGTTCATTTTTTCAACACTATTATAATATAATCGGTTTACTTTGTAATTATATATTTATATATATTTTATTTTATGCCATTTAGCAATATGATTCTGAGAATGAGTTCACAAGTTTCACCAGTCTACCAAAGAACTCCATGACATAAATAAGGCTGAGAACTCCTGCTCTAGTTTTACTTCCTACCCAATTCAGAAATCCTTTCTACATCTCTGACAGATAGATATCTAGCTGGTGAGAGCAAAGTCAACATCACAAAGGACAACTTTATTAGGAAGTTATTCCTTACACTGAATGAAGATCTGTTTCCTGATAAATTACTATATGCCTAGGCCTGTAAAAATGCAAAATGAAGTAGTTGGATTAGAACAGAGGTGTTAAGAATGCCCACAATATTCCTGACTGAATCCTGAATCATAGTAAATTAAATGGAAAATACTTAACAAAATAAATTAAAATACAATAAAATACACACATGATTACATTTTTCAGCTAAGTCAATGTGTGGCCCAAAGAATCCTTGTGTACAGCTGAATGGTCCTCATTTGTATTTGACACCACTAGACTTAGAGGACTTTTTAAAGTTCCTTCCATTTTTAAATCTAAATCATTCTATTATTTTCTCATTTCACTTAATTTTTGTGATTTCTATTATATTGTCTTCCCATTTTTACTCCTTATGAAAGCCCTTTTAAAAGACACTATCAGATAAGTTAACCATTTTCAGTGACTCAAATGCTATAGTATTTTGGCGTTTATTCACAGAGGCGATCGCATATACCCAAAATGCACTCTCCATATCCACTTTTTGGAATCCTTATCCTTATTCAAAGTTCTGATCAGGTCACCACTACCTTGTTTATAAAACGTTTTCTGATGCACAAAATTGTCAGCCCACTTCCCTTCTTCAAAATAGCCTGCATCTAATTACATGATTACACGTTGCAGTTTTCTGCTCTTTGGTAAAGCAAATTGCAAAGGATTTTTAGAGAAAATAGTTGGAATACTCATTGATTATAATGCTACATGGAGAGTCATTCTGGAAGAAATAGCTGATGCTTAAGATTGAAAGGAAAACAATTCTGATGAGAAGGAAAAAATGAGATTTGTCTGAAGAAATCAATGTGGATGCACAGGGAACTCACCAATCAAATTATATTTCAAAAAGAAATTGATTAAGCTGGAAGTAAGGTGAGGGAATATAAGATAAATAAAAAAGCAAGCTATGAAGCTATAAAAATAGTCTCAGGGGTACCAAAGCTCACAAAGATCTAAGTCTAGTGAAGGATGCTAAAGACAACAAAAATGTTATGTTTATCTTTGGTGGGGAAGACAAAGAAGAACTTTGTCAGTAATAGATAAGACAGTAATACTTTACAACGGGAAGGAAGCAAATCTTGATTCTTATTTGGCTTTTTTCCCTATCAAGGAAAACAACCTTAGCACTGGAAATAATAAAGCAAAAATCACTAAGAGGAAGTTGATGCTCAAGATAAGAAAGGATAAAAGAATACCTGACTACTCTTGTTGAATTCTAATCACTTCACCTGGATGAATTACATGTATAAGTACTGAAAAAATTAGAATATGACTTTTCTGAGCCATTGTCAGTGATGTTTGAAAGAACATGGAAAATGAGACAGATGAACTACAAGACTAAAATAAGAAAACATCTCAATTAAAAACAAAGCTAGAACAGAATCTATAAACTGTAAATGAGTAGGCTTGACTTCAATTACCAAAAAAATTTTAAAAGAGATCATTAAACAATAACTAGCAAACATTTGTTCAAGGAACCAGTGATTAATCACAAAGACTCAATATAACTTCATCAAGAACAGGTCATATCAGATTAAATTTATTTTCTTTTTTTAGCAAGATTAGTAAACTAACAGAAAAAAGGAATATTGGGCACATGCCATTACCTCAATTTTAGCAAAGCTTTTGATGACATACTCATACTATTTATGCAAAGAATATAGAGAGAATTGCAAGTAAATTATGGTCAAACAGCAAGATTAAGTCCAGTACTTACCTACCTGTTCTTGTATAACCTACAAAATTTTTGCATTTTTAAAGCAATGCATAGAAGTTGAAAAGTGGCCAATAGAAGCTTAATATCAGGAAAAACTTCTGTGTACCTGCTATTTAAATCTGAACTGGGTTACCTTGGGCAGTGGGGGCAACTCCCTATCTTTGGGGGTCTTCAAGCACAGTGGATAAACACTAGATATGTTGTAGTAAGGATTCCTTTCATGTGTTTCTTAGATTAAGTAATCACTAAATCCTTTTAAACTCCTATTTCTGTGATTTCCCTAATAGAATTCAAGTTCTTAGCTCATAAAATTGTCTTCTTGTACTCCCAGGAACTAACATAGTACCTTACATATGAAAGATATAATAAACATTTATTCAATTGAATCTCCATTTGAATTAAATCAAGATATCATAATGAGGAAGACTGTGTGATACATAAGCAAAAAGATCAAGAAAGAATGACTGACTTGGGAAATTCTCCAAACATATGAAAAAGGAGTCTCAAAGGATTGCACTCAATTTATTAAAAGCCACATGAATATGGTCACTTCAGGTTAATAATTAAAAATAAGCAAACTAAAGCAAGCCTGAATTAAGTTATACCCTATACATATAAGATTTGAAAAGATGACAAAAAATGAAAATGACATGTTGGAGACACTGTGGTAAAACAGACACATTAATGCACTGATGGTGAAATTAGTACAGCCATTCTATAAAACAAATTCGAATTATGCCCCAAAAGTTATCAAATTGTACATGTCCTTTGTCCCAACAATACTCTACTAAGCCTATACCCCAAAGAGATCCAAAAAAAAGAAGAAAAGGACCTTTTGTACAAAAAAATTATAACTTCTTTTTGTATTGATAATGAACTGGAAACCTATAAAATGGAGAATCATTGAGTAATATATTTTAATGGAGTATGATTGTGCAATAAGCAATGATGGAAAGGATGAGTTTAGAGAAATATGGAAAGACTTGTTTGGATTGATGATGAATACAATGGCCAGGTGAACAATTTATACAATAATAGCATCATAAACAATCTTGTTAGACTTAATCTATAGTTGACCATGATTTCAGAAGACATGATGAACTATGCTATTCACCTCTTGACATAAAAGTAAGGTATTAAATATTTAGAATGCTTATATTAAATGAAATATTTTAGAATGTGACATACATTTTTGAATGTAAACAGTATGGCAATTTGTTTGGTTTGACCATGCATGTTCATTAAAGGACTTTTTATTACTTAAGTTGGAGGCAGGGAAGAGAGAAAATATATGTTAATGGAACAATAAAATTAAATGAAAGACTTTTTTTAAAAGGAAAAATTCTTCACCTAAGTAGTGAGGTGATGTCATGTAAGTTTATGTGATTCCCTAAAATCATGACCAGCAGTGGTTGGCTTGGGAAGACATGGCCATCTTCAATGATCATAGGAAGGCAATATTCTCGGGTAAAAACTATATTAGTCAATGAGGTAAAGATTTGCAAGGCTTTGTATACTGAAGTACCCAAGGCATGTGTGTTACTTTAGTTAGACAAGATTTTACCAATCCTCCTTAATGACTTCCTTCTGAAATTACCCCAATTTTATCTGATGTGATTTGTTTTCACACAGTTTTTTTATTTGTTTTGTTTGCATCTAGTCTTAGCTGTTACACTGTGAGTTCTTTGAGGGCAAGGACTGAATGATTGCCCTTCTTTGTATGCCCAGCACTTAGCACAGTTTTTGTCACATGGTCAGGAATTTTAAAAATGCTAGTTGATTAACTGATTTATTAGCCAGCCTTGACTGATCAGATTGCTGGGAAGTAGCTAGTCACTGAGATACAAAGGAGAGAACACTATAATCAATGGACTGTGGGCTTGAAATATGGACTAATTTTACTGAACTTTTAAAAATCCTTTTTTGTTATAAGGGATAGCTTGTTGTTAAGGGTAGGGCAGAATATATTTAGAAAGAAAGGTAACAAAAAGCTATCAATATTTAAAATGAAGGATTGGAAAGATTAAACTTTATCAAGCACTTGATATGGTCTAGATAGATGACTGACAAATAAATTAGATAGATAGTTATAAAGATATATATAGAAAAATTCAATCTCTAGAAGTTTTATGGACTTAGAATCTAGAAAACAAATTAAATTCATCCTTATTTGAAAGCATTGAATGTTACATACAGAGACTATTTTCTAGTCTTTCATCATAGTGTAATGGTAACAATATCCCATTATCACTGAGCCTGTTAGAAACACTGACAAGCAGAATCATTTCTACAATAAAAATACAGCCCTTTGCTGCTTATGCTCCCTAATTGAGTACATATATCTAACTTTATTCATTGCCTCCTCATTCTCTGAATACTCTGCATTTCTGTAGGTAAGTCTTTTATGCCAAATGCCAGTTCATTGTGCTTTGTTTAATAGTTTCAAGCAGGCTGAAGATCAAATCTCTGTCCCTGTGATATTTTCTTACTAAATGCTTTATCAATCTGGATAAAATGTAGCTTATTCTGAGACTCCATTAACTCAAGGTCAAAGGGAGCTGGTTTCAAGGGATTCCAAATTCTCATGGGCAGACAAAATTTTTCTTATCCACATGAATTCCAATCTCTAGATAATGATAATAATAACTCACATTTACAAACCCTTTTGAGGTTTGCAAAGATCTTTCTTAACAATAATCCTATAATGCTATAATGTAGCTACTGCCAGTATTATTATCCCCAGCTTACAGATGTGACAATTGAGGTTCTGAGGAGCATTTGGAAAATCCAAATTCTGTGATATGTTTCATTTGAAAGATAGGATATATTTATATTATAATGTGAATATAATTGTTCTAAGGCTTAATCTTCCTCCAAACCATAGGCTATCACTACTCTAGCCATATCTAATAAATGTCTGAGATTAAACTTTAATTTGAAATAAAAGATGCATATAACAATGCTTTGAGTCCTGGAGGAAAACTAACCAAACTCTTTCTGAATCATCAGAGACTTCCTTCTTCCATCATGGTTGGAGAATCATCATTAGGGATTATGCTTGATTGTGGTTCTTCTTTAAGCTTGAGTTTACAACTAAAATTGCTAGAAAAGGAACAAATTAAAAACCCCCAGACAAACATGAAATTTGAAATATTAAAAATAAAAGGTGAGATTAATAAAATTGAAAGTAAAAAAATATTGAATTAATTAATAAAACTAAGAATTGGTTCTATGAAAAAACCAACAAAATAGACAAACCCTTAGTAAATCTGATTTAAAAAAGGAAAGAGGAAAAGCAAATTGTTAGTCTTGAAAATGAAAAGGGAGAACTCACCACTAATGAAGAGGAAATTAGAACAATAGTTAGGAGCTACTTTGCTCAACTTTATGCCAATAAATTCGATAACTTAAATGAAATGGAAGAATACCTTCAAAAATATAGCTTGCCCAGATTAACAGAGGAAGAAGTATGTAGTCTAAATAGTCCCATTTCAGAAAAAGAACAAGCTATTAACCAACTCCCTAAGAAAAAATCCTCAGGGCCAGATGGATTTACATGTGAATTCTACCAAACATTTAAAGAATAACTAACTCCAATGCTATATAAACTATTTGAAAAAAGAGGGATTGAAGGAGTCCTACCAAATTCCTTTTATGACACAGATATGGTACTGATACCTAAACCAGATATATTGAAAACTGAGAAAGAAAACTATAGACCAATCTCCTTAATGAATATTGATGCTAAAATCTTAAATAAAATATTAGCAAAAAGACTACAGAAAATCATCCCCAGGATAATACACTATGACCAAGTGGGATTTATACCAGGAATGTAGGGTGGTTCAATATTAGGAAAACTATTAGCATAATCGACTATATCAATAACCAAATTAACAAAAACCATATGATCATCTCAATAGATGCAGATAAAGCATCTGATAAAATCCAACATCCATTCCTACTAAAAACACTTGAGAGTATAGGAATAAATGGACTATTCCTTAAAATAATAAGGAGCATATATTTAAAACCATTCGTAAACATCATATGTAATGGCAATAAACTTGAACCTTTCCCTGTAAGATCAGGAGTGAAACAAGGTTGCCCACTATCACCATTATTATTCAATATAGTACTAGTAACACTAGCCTGGGCAATAAGAGCCAAGAAAGAGATTCAAGGAATAAGAGTAGGTAATGAGGAAATCAAACTATCATTCTTTGCAGATGACATGATGGTATACTTGGAAAACCCCAAAGACTCTGCTAAAAAGCTACTAGAAATAATTCAGAACTTTAGCAAAGTTGCAGGATACAAAATAAATGCACATAAATCCTCAGCATTTTTATACATTACCAACACAATCCAACAGCAAGAGATACAAAGAGAAATTCCATTCAAAATAACGGTCAATAGTATAAAATATTTGGGAATATATCTACCAAAGGAAAGCAGAAATTATATGAGCAAAATTACAAAACACTTGCCACAAAAAATAAAGTCAGATTTAAATCATTGGAAAGACATTCAGTGCTCTTGGATAGGCCTAGCGAATATAATTAAGATGACAATACTCCCTAAATTAATCTATTTATTTAGTGCTATACCAATCAGACTCCCAAGAAACTATTTTAATGACCTAGAAAAAAAACAACAAAATTCATATGGAAGAACAAAAGGTCGAGAATTTCAAGGGAACTAATGAAAAACAAAATTCAAATGAAGGTGGCCTAGCTGTACCTGATCTAGAACTATATTATTAAGCAGCTTTCACCAAAACCATTTGGTATTGGCTAAGAAATAGACGAGTTGATCAGTGGAATAGGTTAGGTTCACAGGGCAAGACAGTGAATAAAAATAGCAATCTAATCTTTGACAAACCCAAAGATCCCAAATTTTGGGATAAGAATTCATTATTTGACAAAAACTACTGGGAAAACTGGAAATTAGTATGGCAGAAACTAGGCATGGACCCACATTTAACACCACATACTAAGATAAGATCTAAATGGGTCCATGATTTAGTCATAAAGAATGATATTATAAATAAATTAGAGGAACATAGGATAGTTTACCTCTCAGACTTGTGGAGGAGGAAGGAATTTGTGTCCAAAGGAGAACTAGAGATCATTATTGATCACAAAATAGACAATTTTGATTACATCAAATTAAAAAGCTTTTGCACAAACAAAACTAATGCAAATAAGATTCGAAGGGGAGTAACAAATTGGGAAAACATTTTTACAGTTAAAGGTTCTGATAAAGGCCTCATCTCCAAAATATACAGAGAATTGACTTTAATTTATAAGAAATCAAGCCATTCTCCAAGTGATAAATGGTCAAAGGATATGAACAGACAATTTTCAGATGATGAAATTAAAACTATTTCCACTCATATGAAAGAGTGTTCCAAATCACTACTGATCAGAGAAATGCAAATTAAGATAACTCTGAGATACCACTACACACCTGTCAGATTGGCTAAGATGACAGGAACAAATAATGATGAATGTTGGAGGGGATGTGGAAAAACTGGGACACTGATGCATTGTTGGTGGAGTTGTGAAAGAATCCAACCATTCTGGAGAGCAATCTGGAATTATGCTCCAAAAGTTATCAAACTGTGCATACCCTTTGACCCAGCAGTGCTACTACTTGGCCTATATCCCAAAGAAATACTAAAGAAGGGAAAGGGACCTCTGTAAGAGCCCTTTAAATGGGCGGACACAGTGCATCTTTGTCAAAAATTAAAAAATTAATGGTATAGAGAACTAAATTTAGAAGTTCTCTAGGGTTACCCGTGGCTCCCCCTTTCTTTTGTTTTTGGAGGAGTGTCTTAATATCTCTGTTTCTCAGCAGCAGAGTTCATCCCACCAGAGAGATTTGTAACCTGGGGATCCAAGAGAAGGACCAGACAACAGTCCAGAGGGACCAGCCAGATGTCCGCAGCCCTTCAGACGCTGATGGCAGCGATGCCCCTCCTGACCGTGACACCAGAGACAGCAGACACAGTTCCAGTGTTGCAGCTGAAATGGACTGTTTTGGGTGATATGCAATATAAAGACTGTAAATGGACAATGGGCCTGCTTGCTTCTCCCGTGGCCACTTGCCATATGGTGGCCTGGGAAGAGGCTTTGCCCTATGCTTTCTATTGAAGGACTATGCTTTTAAATTAGTGGGTGAAAAACCAACGCACCCACCTGCCGTTGTTATTGAGACAATGTTACTGGACATGACTTTGCTTATGTGCACCTGTGAAACTAGAATTGTTCTAGAATTGTGAAAAGTGCAATAGAGAATTGTGATAAGCTAGAATTGCTCTAGAATTGTGAAAAGTGCAATTGAGAATTGTGATAAACTAGAATTGTTCTAGGATTGTGACAAGTGCAATTGAGAATTGTGATAAGCTAGAATTGTTCTAGGATTGTGACAAGTGAAACAGAGAATTGTAAGAAACTAGAATTGGTCTAGAACTGTGATAAATGTAACTAGAATTGTGACAACCTACCTACTGATATTTGTTAACTAGAATTGTGATGTTTTACCTTGTTGACTTCCCACCTCAGTGTTGACATCCTACCTCACTGGCATCCAATCTCTTTGGCCTATTATCTCGAGTATGACTTTGATGAATGGGTTGAACATTTGGGCCACTGTTGAGCCTGGTTCTCATTGTCATACTTCTGTTTACTGATCTGCTGCTTTGTTCCTCCTTGGGCATAACACTCTGTCATCTCATGGATCAAGTGAACTATAGCTGGTGCTAAAAGTTTAGCTTGGTGAGATGTGCGGTTCCCGCAAAACAAGAGAAAGGAAATTGTAAGAGCCCTTTAAATGGGCGGACACAGTGCATCGGGAGATTGAGGCCCAGAAGTAATTTCTGTGGATATTAGGACTGCCCTTGGGCGGGATCCTGGCCATATTGAGATAGTTTTGTAATGGGTGACTCTCTCGCTGATTGGCTGTGTGTGTAAGCCCACTGCAGGCAGCAACCGCCCTCTTTAACCTCGTGCTATTCACCCTGGCTCCCCAGCCTGGGTGGCCAAGCCAAGATGGGTAGCCAAAAGAGGTAAGGGTTTTGGTAGTGAACACATGGGTCTTCTGACCAGGTGTTCACTCGGGAACCAACAAGTCAGGGCATCAGTTAGGGCATTATGTGAGTAGGTATAATAAAGGCTTTTAAGATTACACGTGGTTGTTCTTGAGTGCGCTACCGGTTATTAAGCTATGGATTCAAGAGATTGTGGCCAGAGACTTTAGAAGGCCTCAGAGGAGGCGAGCTGGGTAGAGCTCACACTGCAAAGGACAGTGGTCAAAGGTGCTCTGGTGGGTCTAGGACAGAATAGTAATTGTAACTGCCAGGAGAGCACGCTACAGACCTCTATGTGCCAAAATGTTTGTGGCAGCCCTTTTTGTAGTGGCTAGAAACTGGAAAATGAATGGATATCCATGAATTGGAGAATGGTTGGGTAAATTATGGTATATGAATGTTATGGAATATTATTGTTCTGTAAGAAATGACCAACAGGAGGAATACAGAGAGGTTTGGAGAGACTTACATCAACTGATGCTGAGTGAAATGAACAGAACTAAGAGATCATTATACACTTCGACAACAATACTATATGAGGATGTGTTCTGATGGAAGTGGATATCTTCAACATAGAGAAGAGCTAATCCAAGTCCAATTGATCAATTATGGACAGAATCAGCTACACCCAGAAAGGGAACACTGGGAAATGAGTGTAAACTGTGAGCATTTTTTTTGTTTTTCTTCCTAGATTATTTTTACCTTCTGAATACAATTCTTCCTTTGCAACAACAAAATTCGGTTCTGCACATATATATTGTACCTAGGATATACTATAAGATATTTAATATGTATGGGAATGCCTGCCATCTAGGGGAGGGAGTGGAGGGAAGGAGGAGAAAAATTTGGAACAGAAGGGAGTACAAGGGATAATATTGTAAAAAAAAAAAATTACTTATGCATATGTACTGTCAAAAATGTTATAGTTATAAGATTAATTTAAAAAATAAGAAATGAGGGCAAAAATCTAAAAACAGAATAATTTCCCCTTCCCAGCTGTTTTATAATATAAAATATAATTAATACTATTATTTTATGATAATAGTATTATAGCTGTTTGATTATTTTCAAGGCAGCTGGGTGATGCAGGGCTAAACTTGGAATCCAGAAAACTTCAGTTCAAATCTACCTTAGATACTTGTTAATTATATATCCCTGGGAAATTGACTTAATTTCTATTTGCCTCAATTTCTTCTCCTGTAAAATGGAGATAATATTATCTATCAAGCAAGGCTGTTGTGAAGCTTAAATGAGATAGTATTTATTAAAAAAAAACAAAAAACAAAAAACAAAACAAAACAAAACAAACAAACAAAAACAATTCTGTGCTTGGCACATAATAGATACAATATAGTTGCTTCTTCCTTTCCCTTTCCCTTATATGCTCCCTCCAAACATAAACTGGTAGTAAATGTTCAGGTGATGGTCTCCATGGAGAAGTGAATGGAATATTTACTTCATTAAAAGGATCCGGATTTAATTATTGCTTTTGACATATACTGGCTATATGTAAGTCATTTAGCCCCTATGTGTCTCAGCAAATTTCTCAGATTATAAGTAACAGAAAAGAGACTATCTGTCTTAGTAGATGATGCTTTTTATGCCAAGGATTTCTTATAATAATGAAAACTTCAATCAGAACAACAAAACATACATAGGTATAAAGAAGAAGAATACTGTTCAATTGACATTGGATAAGAATAAATCACTTGGAGAAGTTCTGCTTTCTCCATTATCTTCAGTTCTAGAGATACACATTTGTAAAACACTATTCCTCCCTCAAACTATCTCATTTAATTTTCACAATTAGTCTCTGATGTCAGCAAGGCATAAACTGTTATCCATATTTTTTAGGTAAATAAAATAAAATTCATAGATGTTAAATGACTTTGCTAAAAGGTCACAGACCTAATAATGGTGAAATTAGGACTCAAATTCCTTGTGTCATTTATCACTACATCCAACTGGTCCTAATTTGTCATGACAATTAGCACTCCTTCATATACATTTGGCATTGATATGGAAGGAATGGGATAGTTAGGTAACACAGTGGATAGAGAGTCCTGTCTAGAGTCAAGAAGACCCAAGTTCAAATCCAGTCTTAGACACTTACTAGCTATGTGAACCTGGGCAAGTTACCTACCTGGCTGCCTCAGTTTCCACAACACCACAATAATGTATGGACAATTTAAAAAATTAATCTGAAAGTATTATAGAATCCTTGCCAAAAAAAAAAAAAAAACCTCAAATAGGGTCATGAAAAATCAAACACAATTAAATAATAAATGTAATGTTATAAAAAGAAAATTATTCCCATCCCTTAGATCTATAAACAAAAAAAGGAAGTCATTGGAGTGAGTTTTGCAAGGAGACTCCTACTCACTATACATGAGAGGAGGTGACTTTCCCTTCTCCCCTCTCAAACTTTGGTCTTGACATATCTTCCAAGAGGGAAGACACACACACACATAAATATACACACGGAGAAAACACACATATATCAGAAAGAAATAGACACATAGAGACAATTACTGGAGAAAAGACATAGATAATCAAGGAGAAAAAAAAAGATTCAAGAAGAAAGACCTGGATATTGAGAATCAGACTATGTGGGAAAGCAGACCATTGAAATTCATCTGGACACCCTGCCTATTAGAAATGCTACATCTGAGGAAAATATTGCAAGGGCTCTACAAAGACATAAAAACCTTTCAGAACCTGAAAATATCAGAAATGTCAAGTTAACTTTGTCACATACAAGTTCTACACATCTGCCTTGCTACTATTGTGCTCAAGCTTGACACCATTCTTCCTGTGTATATTTTGTTTATTTGTGGAAGAATGCATCATATGTTTATGATGGGAATGTTTTATACATACTATCTTTATTATGTCTTCCTAGTAGATATCTTTGTTAAAGGAAGATAGAATGTATCTGTGAATAGAGAACTGGGCTCGGTATTAGGAACACCTGAGTTCAAATCCAGTCACAGACACTTATAAACTATATAGCCCTAGAAAATTCATTGAGCTTCTGTTTATCTCAGTTTTCTCAACTATCAAATAGTGAATGGTAATAGCATCTACCTCTCAAAATTGTTGTGAAAATTGTTGTTACTGCTCACCCACTTTTGTTGTCTTCCTGTCATTTAACTCTCACCTATGACTCCAAGAAGCTGTAGCATGCACAATGGCAACACCCCAATAAAACATCTTAACAGACGGGCTAAACAAGGTTGATGGTAATCAACAGTTATTAAGCTATTTTGTGAATGAAGATTGGGAGAGTACTAGAAAGGGAGTGTTATCTCTGTATCAAATTGGATGTGGTCTTCCTGGTGTTTGCATATTTTGTTGGCTTGGTTTGCATGCCAATTTCAAAATAATTTTTGGTGTCTTAATAATCATGCTAGAAAACCAAAATTTGGTCAGTTAATAATTATTGAGCAACCATATGTTCATATGCACATAAGACCCAGAACTGTTTGAAGATATTTTGCAAAATTGTGTCTATATCATCACAGAGAAGTAATATGGCCAATTTTACACTAAGTAGGCAGAACATATTGCGAATATAAGAAGAGTGAATTAGTTTGTTCATTTAATACAAATCTATGATTTTGTTGTTCTAGGGAACTTGAGTTCCTTTGCGGGCAAAGATCACAAATATTCTGCAATTTCTAGCCTAAAAGCTCTGTCTTAGAGCACTTAGTTGTCTGGTAACCTTTAAAAACTAAGACTTACCCAGGTTTACTCAACCAAGATGTGTCAGAGAAAAGGTTTAAACCTTTAACATCAGAGATCATCAAGTTTTCCTGAATCAGAAGTCCACCGTCTATCACTATGATACATTGCCTTTTGAGATATTCTTTTACAATTCAATTTTATTTGATTTTCAGTACAAAATTTTCTTCCTCCCAACTCTACTTTCCCACCCATTAAAAAGGGAAGAAAACCAAAACCTATTGCAAATATTTAGAGCTAGCAATAGAAATTCCATTATTAGCCATGTTCCTTCTTCCTATCCCACCCCCCCAAAAAAGAAAGAAAAAAATAGAAAAGAAAAAAATGCAACAATCTGCACTCTGAATCCTTCTGTTCGCCTGCTACTCCTGAAGATGGATAGCATATATCATTATGAGTCCTTTGGGATTATGTTTGGTCATTGGGTTAATTAGAATTCTAAAGTCTTTCAAAGTTGGTTATCTTTACAATTTTTTGTTGTTGTATAAGTCACTCTTGAGGTTCTGTTCATTTCACTTTGCTTCAGTTCATAAAAGTCTTCCAGGACTTTCTGAACCACTCTTTTCATTATTTCTTACAGTACAATAGTATTTAATCATATTTTCATATCAAAACTTGTTCAGTCATTACCAACTCGGGGGTGTACACTCAGTTTTCAATTCTTTGTTATCATAAAAAAGCTGATATAAATATTTTTGTACATAAGGGTTCTTTTCATCCTTCTTTGATTTCTTTGATATATATATATATATGTATATATGTAATTAATATATTTTTTAAAATTATAAATCTTTCAATGACAGTGCATTATGATAGAAACCATCAGTCACTTGGAAAAGAATGCCATTCAGAAAAATCTTCAAGGGATTACACTCACTATCCTCCTAATACCTTAAAATCAAACTAGTCTGAAACACAATGTAATTTATCCAAGTAACTAATTACATTAATTAATCTAGACCCAGAAAATCCATCTAAATCTGCCACAGAACAAAACCCCAGCTCATCAAATTGGCCTCTTATACAAATGTTTAATCAAAGACAAAGAACAAACTTAAACATTTCCTCCAAAAGGTAGCTTATTTTCTTTTCTTAAAAATAACAGGGAAAGAAAAAAAACCACAATTTATTGACAAGGTTTTTTTTGGCACTGAAGTTTTTCTTGTTAGGAATAGATTACTATTAGCTGAGATATTTGCATACAGGCATAAAGAACTCTCACAAAATTTTAAGACTTGCACTGTTTCCACTTTTGCTGCAGAATACGGTATTATTTTGTTTTTACCATTCCTTTGACATGTTGACTTATGTTGTTGCCTTAACATATCATTTATAAACCATCTACTCCTACTACAATTCCACATGTGTTGTAAAAATGTTTGTACACAGAACTGGGTTCCGAAGAGAAACAGATTGTTGCTTAACACCACAAACAGGAAGTTTTTATATTACATATATAATTATACACAGCATATATAATAAATCTGCATAGGCACATGTGTTCAATAAATATAAATAATATCATACTTATATACTTTCCCTCTTTACATAGGGTTTCCTCTTCTATACTGTGAAAAGGAAAATCCAGAGGAAATTGTTTCCTTCTCATTATTCTCTCACTCTGTCCCATATCCCACTCTACCCACTCTGACATGTAGAAACCACAGGAGTTTGTTTGTTTGTATTTTTTTCCCCTTTCAAATGGCAGCTACTGTTGCCATCAAGGTCTTTCCTAAGTGCAGAATGTTTTATCCTTTCTAGATTGAAAGGTAAATTAAAGGAATAGTTGGCAGTTTGCCACTGGCTAGAGTGAAGGAATGATGAGCATATCTGTAGTGTGTTCTCTACCCTTACCCAGTGCCACTAAGGGAATTAAAAATATCCTCTAAAGTCCCTCCCAGATCTAAAGCTATGAATCTCTTTTTGTCTCTTCTTACCATATGCCCCCAAGCTGAGAATGGAACTCTGTCAGCAACTCAATATACATCTAACTTTATAGTAAAAAGCAAATAGTTAAAAGGGAGGGAAGGTATAAAAAATGCCTTGTCTTTCATTCTCTGAGCCAAAAAGAGTTGAAGCTTCAAAATGAAACCTGAAAGGAAATGAAACCTTAAATGTACATATTGCCCTTGAATTCAATCCAATTTAGCAAATATCTATTAAAAGCCTTTAATAAAAAGGTTGTCATCTTCATATCACTGCAGCTTTTGATGTTGTTCAACTAACTCTTTTTCTATACACTCACTTCCTCCTATCCCAACTTTGGAAATCCTGCCATTTACTTTTTCTTCTAACTGCCTTTGATGATCAAATATTTGTGTCCCATCTCCTAACTATTGGTGTCCCCCAAAGACTTTGCCCAGGATCCTCATCTTTTCTGTATATATACTCTTCTTCATCATATTCCATGCATTGAACAATGTCAGCTGAATCTGAATAATTGCCAAATCTATACGTCCAAATCTTAGTTCTCTCATAAGTTCGGATATGTGATTTTACTCTAGATATCTCAAAAAAAAAAAAAAAAAAAAAAAACAGAATTCATTATCTTCCTAACTCTCCTTCCACCAAGTTCTCTACTTTTATTGGAGACATTACAACCCTTCTACTGACTTAGGTTTTTCAGAACTTCATATCTAACTTCCTCCCCACTACCATCACACATATAATGTTTCCAATGGTTCTATTTCTATGACATCTCTTTCATCCAATCCCTTCTCTTAACTCATATAATCAAGTATCTGGCTCATGTTGTTTTCAGTCTTTTTCCTCACTAATTCATCCTCTACATAACTATTAAAATCATCTCCCTAAAATACACAGGTCAAATGCATCTTGCATTATTATTATAATGCACTATTTATATGTATAATGTATGGGCTGCTCATATAGGTTATGTGCACATCAACATAAAATGCCTAAACAGAAAAAACAGGCAACTTCCCAAGGGAGACAGCTGCCTTGAGGTGAGCAGGGGAAGTGGCCATGAGGCTGACTACTCTGTTACCATCAGAGAAAAGGAGTGTCAGTCTAGAATTACTTCATTACTTCATACTAAATATTTCTGGAATAGGAACACAATTAATTCTGGAGAAAAAGAAACTTTCCTGATTACTCTTAAAGGGGAGAGTTGCTCTAAACTTGTACTTAACATCTTGGCCCCTTCTCATAAAATGTGAGTTATACAAAAACTATCTCAAATAGTGAATATTAGGTAAAAACAGATTGTCTAAGCAAATAGCAAAAAGAAATTTGAGACATTATACAGATTACAATAAACCAAAACATACAGAGAATAAATAAGGTTTCTTTCTAAGAAGATGAGCTCTCCACACAAATAAGAAAACCTCCGATCTCACCCAAGGGAAAATTTCCCAATCTTAAGGAAATCAGAGATATGTGGAAAAGACAGCTTGTCCTATACAGGTGCAAGAGAATGTTTTTCTCTCTTCTTCTAGAAGTTGTTCTCAAAGAGAGTCTAGAAACCATATGTGTATCTTTCTTAAAAAGAATGTTTCTCCCAAAGCTCTAGTGCCAGCTCATGCCTTTCATAAGCATGCAGAGTTTTTGAATTAAGACTCATCAGAGCCAACCAATTTACTATGTCTAACAATATAGGAAATATTCCACAGCATTCTCCAATGATGTTGATGAGGTCTAGAATTGGGGTACCTAAATGAAATTAGGTTTTAATTGAGGTCTAGTGGCAGGTTCGGGGTACTGGGAGTCAAATAGAGCTCCCCTGCAACTCCTTTGGATGTAGCACAAGGATACATAGTTAAATAGGTCTAGTGGTGGCTCAAGAGTCCCCTGTAAAGGAATTTACAAACCCGAAAACCTAGATTGATAAAGGAAGTTTATTATGGGGTTTGGAAGTAAAGTTAAAGTCTAGTTAGTAAAGTTGAAGGTAGAGAGAAGAGGGCACCAGAATCAGTGTTCACGGGGGCAGAGCTCCTTGGTGCCAGGCATAAGGCTACATGTTTGGAACCTCTGCAAAGAGAGGGCTACAGTCTGGCTCTTTTATAATAGGGGGCTTTAGCTACAAGCTGAAGGGGGCTTGTGGGTGGAGTCCCAGGTTGGCTCCTGACTGGGTTTCAGCCAGGGTTAGAATTTGAATGTATCCACCTTTGACTTCAAAGTATATCATCAATCTGATTTCAATTTTCATCCTCTGATGATATGCCTGTGTAGAGTCATCTTTTAGGTTGTTGAAAAGGCATCAGTGACTTGTATTACTATAACGCTGGATAGTTTGCTCAGTTTTTGAGATTATACTGCTTTACTCATTCCTTTATTGACTATGAGGGCTACTCCATTTCTCCTATGGGGTTCTTGCCCATAATAGTGTATATATAGCACTCAACTCTCACATGTGGCTCCAAGAAACTGTGGTGTGTATAAGGACACATCCCAGTGAAATTATCTTGTCAGACAAACTAAGCCTGAGAATAACTGACAGGTCTCAACCTGTTTGTGAGTTAGGGGGTATCTACCCCCAACATGTGAAAATTTCTTCTAGCAAAATGGGCAAATGAGAAAATAGAATATGGTCAAAAATCAAAGATGCCAAGGTCATCCACTATATCCCTGATTATTGCCAATAAGTTTGACTTCTACCTTTTCACTAAACTTCAATGTCTCTGGAAGAAAGAGTGAGACTGATAACACTGTGAAACTTTGTTTCACTTAAAGCTGATTCATGCACAGATCAAGATATCACCCCCATGATATAATTATTTCTCTTTGAAAATGAAGAACAAGATTATATATAGTGATTACCTGAATTAAATTCATCCATTCCCATCCATTTAGGTTCATTGACATCCACGGTATCCATTTTAAATCATTTTTCCTCCTATTGATTACATCTAACTTACCTTGGTTCATAGATCTTCTTTATATACCAGGTTCATAGGCAATATTGTTCTTTAAAGAATCAGTTTTTCCTTTTATTGTCAGACACATCTGTCAATGAGTTTTCTTTCAGCTTTGGCACAGCTGCTTCATTTGTACTGAAGTTGCATGTAGCTGCCTTCCACTCTTCCCTTGTTGTATATTAGACACCTTCTGAGCTTAGGGGAGCATCTTCTGAAGTCATCTCTTTTATTATTTTAATACTATACATCAGGTTTTCTGACAAAGGCATTGGAGTCCTTCTCCATCCTAAAAGATGTTATTGAAATGTTGCATTCAATATGCCAGAAAATTGGAAAAACTCAACAATAGCTAACAGATCAGATTTGTCCCAATGGGAACATTCAAATTACTGAACAATTGCACTTATTTCACATGTCAAGAAGATTATGCTTAAGATTGTGCAATCTAGACTTCAGCAAGTTTATTAACTGAGAAGTACTAGAATTGCAGAGTGGTTTTCAAAGAGGTAGAGGAACTAGAGACCAAATTGCCAACATTTGCTGGATTATGGTGAAAGCAAAGGAGATCCAGAAAAAAAAAAAATCTACTTCATTGACTACAATAAAGTCAAAGATGTAGATCACAACAAAATGTGTCTTGTCCTCAAAGAGAAGGAGGTATTAAATCATTTAACTTGTCTTCTGAGATACCTGTATGCTGGCCAAGAAGCAACATTTAGAACCAAATATGGAACAACTGATTAGTTTGAAATTGGAAAAGAAGTACAAGACTGTATATCATCACCTTATTTATTTAACTTATATGCATAGTACATCATGTGAAATGACAGACTGGATGAATCAAAAATTGGAATTAAGATTGCTGGGAGAAAGATCAACAATCTTAGGTAGGCAAACAATACCACAGAAAATGAAGAATAATTAAGAAGCCTCTTGATGAGGATGAAAGAGGAGAGTGTGAAAGCTGGCTTGAGGCTTAACATAAAAAAACAACCCAAAGATCTTGACAATTGACCCCATCCCTTCCAGGTAAATAGGGAGAAAAGAAATACTTTTAATTTTTTTTTATATTTTATATTTTTATAGATTTTTATATTCTTGGACTCAAAGATCATATAGATGGTGACTGCAGCCACAAAATTAAAAGATGCTTGCTCCTTGGAAGGAAAACTGGCAAATCTAAATAGTATATTAAAAAAAACAGAAATATAATTTTGCCAACAAAAGTCCATATTGTCAAAGCTAAGATTTCCTAGTAACAATGTATGACTAGACAGTCAATGAACAGTTTCTCTTTTTATCATTTTATTTAGACAAGAAAGAGTTACAGATTGTCACCATGTCCTTCAAAAGAAAGGGAAAGACTCTTTTATTATTCATTATTATATCATTACATAATGACTAACCATAAGCAGCTCCCCCAGCCTCTTCCACATGGACTAAAAACAGAAAGAGTATACACACATTCTTATGATGGAGATCCATTGGTCAGCCAAGGCCTTCCCTATTATGTGAATTATTAAATTGTAAGTTACTAAAAAGTGTCTTTCATTTATATTTGTACCATACTACCATGGTCTGTACAAAATGGGCACTTTTTAAAAATTGCTATTAGATTAGATTAAACCAAATAACTTATATATAATTTAGGCAAAATCAAAGAGTTTTTCCTGGTTTATATGAATTGACTACTAAAATCATATCAAATTTATTAGATATTTACCCAAATTCAGATATTTTTATCAAATACTTTTCTGTATTTGGTTTAAAAGAAAAAATGTTTTATAGTTTAAAAAAAGTATGATGTTATGAATAGGAATAGTGTACTCATGGGTTTTAATATTATTCAGAACTAAGATTTCTTTAGTGATGAGAATTCCCAGGTAGAAATTTTTTCTAGCAATAAAAATTGGCCACTCTTCTATAACTTAAAGTCTTAAAGAATCAAATGGAGGAACTACAAAGTGCCTGGTAGATCACATAGTAAGTTCTTAATAAATGTTTCTTGAATGACTTACTGAGAAAGGAGAAATGACTACCCAGGAGTACACAATTAATATGTCTTTCTATCTTCAAAATCACATGTCCTCTCTCAAATGAATAAATACATAATTATATATTGTAAGGGACTTGATTGCCCTTTAGAACAGGGAGGGTTTGGAAAAGTTAAAAAATAATAAAAGGTAGGGCTAGAGGCACAATGGCAGGCAGGTAGGCAGGCAGAAAGGAAGGAAAGGAAGGAAGAGAAAGGGAGAAAGGAAAGATCAGAGGGAGGGAAGGTAAGGGAGAGGGAGGGAGAGAAGGAAGAGGGAAATGAAAGAAGGAAGAGAGGAAGGAAAAGAGAAAGGAAAGAAGGGAGGGAATTTATCAAAACTAAAATGATTTAGGGGATAAAAGAAAGCACAGGGTGTGTTGAGTGAAGAACATGCATTATATTAACACTTTTGCCAGCGCTTTCAGGGTAGTTAGGGAATTCTGGGAGGGACAACAGAGCTGTTGTATCATTGGCCAGATGTGGGGGAAGAAAGTAGTACTGGAAGAGGTCTAAGATATGACAGGTCCACAATCAAATTTCACTTGTTTACATGTGCTTCTGATTAAATTCCCCCTTGGAAATGAATAGGACACTTGCAGCCCTAAGGAATTTTGAGTTACCCAAGAGTATAATTGGGCTAGGCTCTTGACATTCATGAGATAGGCTGGCACTCCTGACACCATGTCTTTATTATAGGGCCTGGCACATAGTCAGTGCTTAATAAATGCTTGTTGACTGCCTGATGACAGCATCAAATAAATTTTAAACAATTAATAAATGTGAAGTAATTTAAGCAGAAAGATAAGCAACAAGGAAAGGCCTAAATTTAATTACAATAAGGCAGAAATAACTTCTTGTGAAGTGTTTTCTCTTCAATGCTTCTCAACTGTGTAAATATATTCATTGTGGTTTCTTTTTGAAAGCCATATCTCTGTATCCGTCTATCTCACTGAAAAGGCTAAAAAGCCAGGATTTGGTAGCAGGAGCTATTACTAAATGAAAATATTCTCTCTCAGTTTCAAGACTTACAAATATTTTCCAAAATGATTTCAATAATCAGCTTTATCTTTTCATAATTGCATTTGTGGGAAATGAAGACTAAAGCTTTTGCCAAGTGATTTTAATTAAATCACAGTTAATCAGATGTACAGTTGTATTATCTAAATTTGGATCAGCTATGTCAAGAATACAGTACATCTGTACTGTTAAAGAGATAAGCCCTATCCCCTTGACTTTGCCAAACACTGTTTGATTTCTCTCAACTCTATGTGGTTTCCTTTGTGACATTATTACTTATATTCAAAGTGATAAGGTTAATCAAATCTATTAAAAAAGAAACAAAGGTGTAAAAGATCAGCCACATTTGCAGCTTTCATTTTCTCTCTCATAATCCTTCCTTGGGAAATAAGAGTCCACATAGGACTCTTAGGGGAAGGAATGCATTTGGCTCCTGATTAATAAAAAACCTATAATAATTTTAAAAGAAATTGATATTTGCATATTCCACTTATTGGCTCCTCTTCTACTATGGTAATGTTTTATAGTTAATTTTTGATGAATGTTTTATCCTCAGGCCTCTATAACTGTTGGAGAATTTAAGGAACAGGAAATTGGAAGTTTTCAAGAAGAGCTTTGGTCCCTTGTTAGGCACAATAGGAATTTGTCTTTGATGTAGATTGAGTCACTGAGGTATCTTCCTATGCTGAGATTGTGTTTTTGAGTACCACTCACCCAAAGTCATGGAAAAACTCAATGGAAACAATTACCTACATGCCCTCACTTCTATGGTAGAGAGCACTTCTTTCTCAAAACTCCTAAATAATTTGTTTAAAACTACATACTTTATAACACAGTAACAACAATGCTGTTTAGATGGTCAGTTGTGAATGATTTAGCTATTCTCAGCAATATAACGATCTCAGACAACTCTGAAGTACTTAAAAGATGAAAAATGCTATCTACCTCCAGAGAAAGAACTGATGAAGTCTGAATGTGGATCAAAGAATACTTTTTAAACTTTCTTTATTTTTTTGAGGTGTATTTTTGATCTATGTTTTCTTTTACAACATAATTAATTATGGAAACTTGTACTTAGGAATATTTTTGATGACTATACATGTGTAATCTATATCAAATTGCTTGCCTTCCCAGTGAAGGGATAGAGAAGTGTGAAAGAGAATTTGGAACTCAACATTTTAAAAATGAATGTTAAAAAAAAAAAAAATCTGTACGACCATGGACAAATTATAGCCTCATAATGACCTGTGTAACTTCCTAAGACTGTAAACAGTAGATGAACATTCAATTCTCAATCTTTCAATCAACAATTACTAAGTATTTACTATATTTCAGGCATTATACCAAATACTAGCAATATCAAGAAAGGCAAAAACATGTGCTCAAGAGTTTACATTCTGGTAAGGGAATTCCATAGCAACAATTATCAACAATGATGACATCAAAGATCAGTTTGGTAGGGAACAAAAACCCGAACCATCTAATCACTGAAATGGGAAATAGAATGTCTATTCAAGGAATAAGAGACTATATATGGAATGGAATAAAGCATAAGAAAAATGGAAGATGACAAGCTAATTTTTTTCATTTCATTCCACCTCAAGGTTTATTGAGGTTATGTGACTTGCCTTTGATTCCATGACTAATTACAAGAAACAAGATTTTAAATCACACTAAATGAGGTTTATCCCCAGTATTTCATTCTGCTATCAATTGATGAACCAATGATCATTTACTGTTTACTATGGGGCTAATACTATCTGCGGGGGGAGCAGGTCAAATGAAAAGTTTTAAATGTCAAACAAAAAATGTTATATTTTATTCAGGAGGTTGTTGTTTATTATTTGTTCTTCAAGTTTCAAAGAGGACCCATGAAAACTCCGGTGATGAATATAGTGTGTGAATTGAATTAAATGTGAATCTCATTCTTTTCAAGAGTCATCAAAGTTCAGTGTTAAAATAAAAGTCTTGTTGATAGATCTCATTGGACGACCTCAGCATCTTTGACTCTGAGCAAGCCCTAAGTGCTTCACAGCTCCTGCTTAGCAACCCATATGTCTTTCTGAAAACTGACCCTGCACTGATCAATCAGTTATTGTTTTCATGTTCCTTTAATTGCTTGCAGATCCTTTGGGGAGTAGGATGCCCCTGGAAGTATTATAGAGTCACTGAAATTTATTGACTGGAAAAGGGTGAAATGGTGAAACTTGTACTTAGGAAGATTACTTTGGTACCCGAGTAGATTGGATTGGAGAAGAGAGAGAGACTTGAAACGGGGAGATCAATCAGCAGGCTAATGCAGTTGAAGCATGGGAGTAAATCGTAGTGGTGGCAGTATCACAGAAGAGAAGGGGATGGGTGGGAGAGATGTTATGAAGAAAGAATAAATAGGATTTGAAAACAAATTAGATGTAGATACTGAGAGAAAGGGAAGAATCAAAGATAACATTGAGCCTGGGAGTCTGGGTGAAAGGAGAATGAGGGTGCCCTAGGTAGTAAGGGTTTTAAGATGTCTATAGAACATCCAGTTGGAGATATCCAATAGGCAGTTGGATATGCAAGACTGAAAATCAGCATAGAGTTTATGACTGGATAAATGGATCTGAGAATCATTTGCATAGAAATGAGAAAGCTGGTAAAATCACCAAGCAAAACAATATATTGGGGGGGAGGGAGAAAAGCCTTTAGCAGGAATAGCCTTAATGAAGATGCAACAAAGAAGACTGAGAAGGAAGAGTTGGAGACAACCAGGAGAAAGCAATGTCACCAAAACATAGAATAATAATAGCTAGCAATTTATATTACTTTAAAATTTACAAAATGGTTTCCAAATGTTATCTCATTTTATCCTCACAACAACTTTGAAAGGGAGATGCTATTGTCATCCCCAATTTACAACTGAGGAAATAGATAGACGGGTTTAGTGACTTTCTGGGAGTCATACTGTCTGAGGGAAGATTTAGATTCTTAACCATTGAACCAATTAGCTGCCTTCCAGAGAAAAAATAGTATTGAGAAGACATCAAAAAGGATGAATATTTTTTAAAAAGATAATTGGATTTGGCAGTAAAATGATCATTGTTAACTCACTTTTACATACTTTTAAATGTTGTAACTGAAATTGAATATAAGCTTCTTGAGATCAGTCATTTTAAAAATTTTGTCTTTGTATACTGGACTCCTATACCACAGGTTTGGCATATAGTAGGAACCTGAGTGTTTGTCAGATTGATTTGAATTTGTCAAATTATAAGTCATGAGGCAACATGAAGTAACATGAGACTATAGGCTTCCTCATTCCTTCACTATACCTAGCTTCATAGATTTTCAATAAAGAAAGTGAATGAATGAATAATTTAATGTATATACTCTTCAAGGTCTGTAGAGTTCTTTTACCACAGCATTGCTACAAAGTAAACTGCACAGTGTTATCATTCCATTTTACAGATGGAGAAATTGAGACTTTAAAAGGTTAAGTGATCTGTGCAAGGTCACACAAAAAGTTAATATCAGAGGATCCAAACTCAAGTTCCACCATTCAATTTTTGACCATATCACCCTGCTTTTGACACATTGCTTTGAGCAGAAATAATGATTCCGGAGCAAACATTTGAAGAAAAATTATTTTACATCCTTTTAATCTGAGAAAGTTCATTATTGCAGTCATGCAAGTGTGAGGTAATAAGGACTTGAAGCAGGGTAGTGACAGGAACATATAGAAGAAATGTTATGAGGTCAGATTGAATAGAGTAACTAGTCCATATCTTTTATCTGAGAGAGATATCCAATGAACAAAAGTGTTTGAGACTTACAAGAATCTGACACATTTTTCCCATTAAAATTAAATGTGTCATAGTGTTATTGAGGGGAATAAAATTAATTTGCATGAAGCCACTTTGATAAAGATGAAGTGCTATAAATTATTTCTTTGTGACTTTTTTCTCTTTTGCATAAGATATGGTTATTAGATATACTATTGAATAATTTTTGTCAGAGAGAAAAGGCAATGAAAGAGAATTGTGTTTTATTTTGTTTTGCATTGATTCTTTATTTACTTCTAGTTGTTCATAAAATAGATGCTTCCATCTTCACTTTTCCATGATTTTTGTCTTTCGGTCATGTTAGTATTCAGAGCATTGAGTTTAGTATGGTCTAAATATTTCAAATATTGCCTTGAAGTGCTTACAAATCCATATTTGAAAGACAGAGTCAACTTTATGAACATCTTTCTGCTCACATCTTTGCAGTGGCTAAAAGGGATGTGTGATCGAAAAAAAATAGCCCTCCTTGACTGCCAAAAGTCTCTTCTGTATTGTAAAAAAAAAAATTAATTGCATTCACTGATGACAAGTGTGGGTGTGTTTGGCAGACAAGGGGAAAGGACTTTGCTGGTGTATCTGCTTCTCAAAAATGCTTCTCATTCTGCTAACACTTTCCCTCTTCATGTCATCGAAAATAATTTTTTACTGATTATGTTGACACCAGCATAACGCCAGAAATTTTCTTACATCTCAGATGTAACTGTCTATCATGATTTGGATTCCAGTTTTTTTTAATACTGCATATATGTTTAAAAAAAAAGCCCTTCCTTTTGGAAAACTAAGCAAGTTTTCTCTACTTAACGTGGATGGATTTCTAGTTATGAAAGAATGAAGTAATCTCTTCACCATCTGTGTACAGAAAACATACATCTTTCTGATGACTTCAGACCTTAGAACTCACCTGGACACATCCTTTTTTTACAAAAACTGGTTGTCAGTCTGAATTGACCTTTTCTGGGATCACTAAAGTACTATTATTTTAAAATGATTATGTCAAGCTTTTCCTATTATCAATGAAATCTTATTGCAATGAGCTCTGCAGCATTCCTTTCCTTTATGCTAGAGACATTATTATTATTATTAAAAATTATATTACTCTAAGAATACTTTCCCATGATCTTACAGGATAATTTCAGAGATTTAATAAGGACTCTTTTGCAAGCTCCTGGCTTGGAATAACTCTTCTCTTTTTGGTTTTTCTTTAATTGAGAGAATGAAATCTTTCTCTTGAAGAACATAGTTTAGAATTTCTGCAGTTCCCACAAACATATTCTTGATAGCACTATTGGGCAGGTAGCTTACTGAAGATTTCTGTAAGAAATAGCAATAAGGAAAGGAGGCTAACAGTTAGAGGAGAGCTTATTTTTCCTTCAATGAACCCAATGGCAAAATCATACTGCAGGGAAATTTGCTTGCTTTCTCAGCAAGATAGCAAGAGAAAAAGCAACATGATAAATAGATGACATAGTGAATATGAATACCAAGAAAAGGGATTAAAGCAGCAAAGACTTCTGGAGAAAAGGGGGAAAATGTTCCACAACAACATGGCAAAAGGAAGGGAGATCAAAAAAAGAGGGTGTCTGGCAAGGATTATATCAAGCATGCAGATTGAATTATCTGCTATCATGGTTATCATTAATGTAATTCACTAAAGCAAATGCATAGGTAGAACATCAACAATAACAGATTCATATAGTAATATAGGACTGCTAGATGGTGTAATAGTCAAGCACTGTGCCTGAAGACAAGAAGACTCAACTTCCTGAGTTCAAATCTTGCCTCTGACACATTAGCTATGTGACCCTGGCAAATCACTTAATCCTGTTTGCCTCAGTTTTCTCATCTGTAAAATGAGCTGGAAAATGAAATGGTAAAACAAAGATTCAAGGAAGTTATGACACATAATGCAATAGATAGTAAACATCAGGGTGAGGTTTGAATCCAGGTCCTATGACTCAAACTAGTATCTTTTCAGTTTCATTCTACTTCAAGGCTTAATGAGGTTATGTCACTTGCCTTTCGTTCCACAATTAATTGTAAGAAACATGACTTGGGAGCAATACTAAATGAGGTTTCTTCTACCCTGCTTAGTATAGTACTTAATTCAACCATCAATTGATGAACCATCAAGAATTTAGTGTTTACTGTGGGCCTAATACTATTCTAAGTCCTGGAGATAGGAATACAGAGAATTAAACAATCTCTACACTCAAGAAACTGCAGTAGTGTTTTTTTGAATTATTTTAATGTTATAAATGAACCAGAGATTCTAATACTGGGTCTAAATCCCAAGGAAGCCATTGATAGGAAGGAAGTTCACAATATTTACAGCAGTATTTTGTATATGTGTGTGATAGCAAAGAATTGGAAATAAAGTCAATGCCCATTGATTGGGGAATAGATGAACAAATGGTAAGTACACAGATGTTACAGTACAGGAAGAAATGATGTGTGTGATGAGTACAAAAAATTGTAGAAAAACCTGCATGAACCAATACTGAATGAAACAGCTAAAAAAAAAAACATACACAAAAACTACAATGTAAATGGAAAGGATGACACACCAAAAAATCAAAAGTAAATTAACAAATTTGTAAAGCTCAAGTAGGACTCATATAAAAAGATACATGAAAATATTCCCAATCCATCATTTCATGTATTATTATACATTTCATATGTTTTAAGACATCGTGCTGATTTTTTTTCCTCTTTGAAAAAAATATTATTTGTTTGATGAAATGATCCTTTGAAAGGTGGAGGGGCAAGGATACTTAGAATAACTATAATGATGTAAGAAACAGAAGATATCATATAAATGTATTTAACCAAAAAAAAGTTATGACCAGTAATTCAGGGTATCATTATATTGTCAATTCATGTCTGCATAAATGTTATAGAGGAATATCTTAGAAATACCTGCCACCTGACCAGATTGCTCTGTACCTCAGGAGTTTTTCATAGATATCTTTGGCAGAATAATGATTTTAGATGCATGGAAATAAAATACACAAGATTATAAAGGAAAACAATTCTTTTGAAACATAATTATACAAATATTTTATAACAAGTTCAGAGAGTCTAGGTTAATGCAAAGTTACATATATGTTCAGAATCTCATACAAGATATACTGGAAGTTATCAAGCAGGTACAAGATAAAGGAGAGCAGAAAATTGCAAGTTATCAGGGAAAGATTTTGGAAGAAATAGTCTTAGATCTAAATTTTGAAAGCAATTACCATTAATTGATAAACAACAGAAAAGTGAATGTTGTAGGTGATTAGACAAGCTATGTGGGTATATATATATATATATATACATATATATACACACATAAATATCTGTATGCATATATAAGCATGTTCCAGATATATATGCTTTGCATACATTTGTTTGCATGTTGCATGTTACATTGTAATTATATAAAGGCAGGAACTGAGGTGATTAGCAATTGTTTTTTAATTGATTGACAAGAAAGAGTTTTTACCACAGAGGACAAGAAAGACCATCTGCTTTACCAACTTGTACTTATATAATTTGTAGTATTTTATTTTTTCTTCATGGGCCAAGTAATGATTGAGACTGAACTAAATACAAAGTATTAAACAAGGTCTCTTCAATTAAAAAGACAACAATGTATAAAATCTTGAAAGTTCTATTGAATTTAGATTTGCTATCATAGGAAACAAGAGAAATATGAGTCTCAAGAGACACAGAGATGGATAGTGAAAAAATATTTTTCCACTCAAAAGTGAACAGAACCAGAACATCAATTATAAAAATGAATAGATTGGAGATATTTATAAACTGATGAAGATTAAAATGAGAAAAACAGGGATAAAACCAAACAAATTTGAAAGTTATAAGGAAAATGATGAATACAATGATTAATATGATTCTGGAGGACTAATGATGAAATTCCTTTACAAAGAGGTAATGGATTTAGAATACAAAATCGCATGAATACACACAGATACATATACATATAAATGTCTTATTTGATATATATATGTGTGTGTGTGTGTGTGTGTGTGTGTGTGTGTGTGTATTAAACATATGATTTGATATGAGCAGCTAAGTGGATAGAACACTGGGATAAAGTCAAGAAGACACGAGTTTTTATGCAGCTGTAGATACTTACTAGCTGTGTAACTTTGAGTAAATTACTTAAATCTTTGAGTCACTTTCTTCATCAGTAAAATGAGGTGAAGGAAATAGCAAACCACTCTACTATCTCTGTCAAGAATGGCATCATAGTCAAAATAATTGAAATGACTAAATAACAAATATATATGTTTACATATGTATTGCATACATCCATTGATAGAAGTTGCCTGTTTCTTTTACTTGATAATGCATATTTGTTACAATATTTTTTTTAATTTCAATAGTTCTAGGGAGAAGGAGAGAAAATAGATTTCTATTAATTAAATTATAGAGAGGTGAAAGGTGCTGCAGATGCAAAATATTGCTTTCAATTCCAATGACTTCATTGCATTGTTAGTTTTAATTAACTTTTAAAATTTTGTATTCTGTAAATATATATAATGTAAAAACAACACATATCAATAAAACTAAAAGTGATCAAAAGATTCACTGCTTCTTTACTTTATCCATTATCTAATGTGTACTTTTTATAATCTCTTCCCCACTCTTTCTTTGATATTTGGCAGTGGAGATATTCTCTCGTCTACTGCTACTTCCAAATGAGACATACTGGCCACTAACATAAGTAATTGAGAGATTCAGTAAATCTCTATTGTATGTCAGGAACTGTACTAGCCTACAATATTTATTAATTGCCTGCTATAGACCTGATTGTACTAGTGGTAGGCTTAATAGGTAAAAAGAAAACATTCCCTACCATGGAACAGCTTACAATCTACTGTTGTGGAGGAAATATAATATGTACACAAAGATTCTGGTAATTGTGGTACTCAAATAAGTAGTCAAGAAAACTTGAAGAGGAAAAAATCAACTAATAAATTAGGAGAGAATCAGGATTCTTGAGCTGAACATTGGAGGAAATTAAGAATTCTGATACATGGAGGTAAAAAAAAAACTGCAATGTAAGAATAAGAAACTTTGTGCAAATGGAATACAAGTTCAAAACAATTAGTCACCCACTTTGGCTAGCATGTAAGATTGTATAAATTAAAGCTGGAATTGGAGGCAAAAGTCATGTTAGAGAAGATGATGAGATTGACGAATCATTAAAGATTTTTGAGTAAAGGAATGACTTGATTAAACTTGTGCCTTAAAAAGATATTTTGAAAGCTTTGAGGAGGATAACTTGGAAGGCAAGAGAAGAAAAAAATTTCAGGAAAATCAATCCTAGTATTAGAATAATAAGAGATTATGAAGTCCTGAACTAAAATTGGGATTTTGTGCAAAATTGAGAAAAACGATTTAAGAGTATGGAATCAAAACAACAAAATTAGACATGAGAAGAATCAAAAATACTTAAGATATATATTTGGATGTCTGAGAGGAACAAAAAATGGGAAGTTTAGAAAAGGGAAATTTTAGGGTGGTGGCGGAGTTCTATTGTGAATAGAATGAAATCTATTGTAAACATTATGAATTTGAGACTCCTAAGAGACAGCAAGGTAGAGATATCCAACAGGCTGATGATATCAAAGAGAGAAATTTAGCATAGAAGTTCATTATAGATGTATAAATATGGAAGTTATCTCAATAGCCATGATACTTCAAACAACGGGAGCTAATAGCATAAAGAGGGAAAAGAGGACCCTATATGTTTTCTGTTTTTTAAGTTTATGCTTTATTTTGTATGTCTTTTTCTTTTTCAATTAGTAATCCTCTCCTCTTTTTTTATATTGCTGCATTTTCCTAAAGAATTAGCTCCCCTCTGTTTTCTTTCCTTTTTTTTTTAATCAAAGAAGCACTATCAAGCAAAATGAATTAGCACATTGGCTACATCGTAAAACATTTCCTCATTCTTTAGCCATATTCCACCATTTTGCAAAGAGAGAGCAGGTATAATTTCATCATCAATTTTTCTCAAGTTATTATTATTGTTCACAGTTTCAGTCAGAGTTCTAAAGTCTTTTATATTATATCAGCGAGTATATGAATTGTTACTTCTGCCTACTTCATATTGTATCAATTCAGTCTGAAATATTTATTTTGTTATTTCAAATGACTAAATAATTTACTGCAGTCATATACCACAACTTGTTCACATACCACGATCTTGATTATTCCCAAATTGATGAGGAATTAATGCTATATTAACTAATTTTACCTCCACCACTTTGTTGAAGATTTCCATTCTTTAGGAAGCTAGGGATTTCTTGGTCAGCAATCTCATCCTCATGGACCAGGCTAACCTCAGACACAGTACAAATAAGACACACCCAAAAAATAGCTCATAAATTAAGTGTGTGCAAAACTCTGGGCCTTGTCTGGTTTCTGAAACCCTACTTCAGTGTGATATCTGAGATCCTAGTCCTTTAACTGCTCTATACAAGGGGAAAAAAATTAAAAAGAAATAAAAACAAAAACTAAACACCAAATTCCATTTCTGATTACTCAATAGATTCATCTACTTCTGAGATGGAAAGACGTGATTCCCAGGTCTATTTAGGCTCCCCTTGCAAGGCAGCAAGCTGTCCAAGTCTTGCCAAAAAAATTGTTTCATATGTGTGCTTTCTGAGTCCCTGACCAGAGATTCAAAAAACCTTTGCTGAAATCTCTGGTCCTTTCAAGACTTTTGCCTTTCATTAATTAGTTTGATTAGGAAAAATAGGAGCTAGATAGTCCACATAACCAAAGGGTAGTTAAGAATTCAGGATAATTCAGGAAATAGCAATATTTGCTTCCTTCTCATCTTCTGATTTTATCCAACATCAGGCTTGTTTATACAAGGATGGTTGATTTGACAAGCCTAATTCCTTTCTCAAACTCGATCTTACTTTGTACAGTTCCTAATCCTAAACCATGTTAGGCTCCTTCTTTCTGTATCAAATAATAATAAAAATTAAAATAATAGTATTTATAGAGCTCATTAAAATTTTTCCCTTCATTTTTTCAGATTATGTTTATTTTATCATGAACTCAAGAAATAAAATAAGCATGTCTGTAATATAGTAGAATAAGGGAAAAAAAATGATTACACATGAAACTTCAAATCTTTTATGTGCAATTTGCTATTCCTTTTAAATACATAATGAAGTTGCAATGCAACTTTTAAAAAACATTTTTCCTTCCCCCCATTCTAGAGATGGCTATCATTAGAAAAAATATCCATGTATGTATGTATATATATATATATATATACATATACATATACATATACATATGTAATATACATATGTATGTAAAAATCATTCTATATGTTTACTTATCAGTTCTTTCTCTAGATGTAGATAGTGTCTTCCTTCATAGGTCCTTTGTAATTAATTTAGCTATTTCTATTAACCAAAATAACTGGTTAAAGTTGTTCTTGAAACAATATTGTTATTGCTATAGATAAGGCTCTCATTTCGCTCTCCATTATTTCATGCGAGTCTATCTATGTTTTTCTAAAATCAAGTTTATCTTGATGATTTTCTTATCTGATGATTTTCAAGGCACAATCACTATGATATCTTATTTAAGTCTCACAACTCAGGAAATTGAAGCTGAGAGGTTAAATGACTTTCATAGGGTCATACAGTTATACAATGTCTGAGGCAGAATTTGAAATTAGATCTTCCTATGTCCAACATTCTCTCTAGCTGTCATATCCTCAAGCTGCCTGATGAATTTAGAAAATTATTAGAATGATGTTTCACTTTCCTGTTCATTTCCTTGGCCTTTTTACATATATTCTGAATCCTCCCTGATGTTCTGCTAGACACCTAACATTGTTATGTGTTTGTTTTCTTTTGTTTTCCTATTCTGTTTTATTTTTTTTTAAATAAGCAGAAAGCTAAAAAAAAAAAAAAAACTAATAAAGTGGGTTGTTTCTAAGAGGCCAACTAATCAATATGCTGAGGAAGGAAAGATTAGACCTTTAAGGTCTAGAAAAAGTATTAATGGCTAATTAATACTCTGCTACTCAAACAATACTCAATGTCCTTCAAATGTCAGAGTCCTCTACCTCTTCTTTTGGTCAGCCAGAGACAGTTTGTCAACCAACCTACAGCAGTGGTCATGTCATCCAGGTTTATTCAGCCAGAGCAAGCCTGGTGTGAATGGTAATGTTTGCCCTTGGGCTGTGATGTACTCTGATTGCCCAAACTAGAGGAGATTCAAATGGCAGAAATCCAAAGGAAATGCCAGAGGCTTTTTAAATCCACTCTTGTGACCTTCTGCCCTCTAAATCAGGAGGAAACTTGCATGCTGAGATGTCACCAGGGAATCAAGGGCAATCCTTAAAACTGGGTCTCCAGGAAAATCAAGTGGAATTTGGGACAGATTAAAAAAAAAATTATCACATTTACTGCCTTTACAAATCACTACCAAACATGCAGTGAATAAACATATAAATCATAAATTACAAATGCAATGGGGGAAAGGGGTGATAAGACATCAAACCTGTTTGTCTATTGGCATATGGAGCTCCCAAGGAGGAAATTCCTTCTGCCAGTACAGATCTGGATCTGCTTTGCAATTTATGATCTTAGAGAATTTCCTAGGGGGTTGAAAGATTAAGAGACCTTCTCCAGTCATGTAACCACTATGTCAGAAGCAGGACAGGGACCCAGGTTTTCCTGACTTAGTGGCTAGCTCTCTATCCAGTATGCTATGGTGCCATTCAGATTTATAAACCGCATGTTTTTATAGTATTTTGAGAGTTGTAAAGTGTCTTACCTGCATCATCTTATTTGATACTTGTTTACTTTCCCCTCTGTTTTTAATAAAATAGATGACCTCTAAGTTTTCATAGCAATTAACACACACACTATCATAGTGGAATTTTACAACAGACTTGAAGGGTAGGAACTACACATATTATTATTTTCATTTTACAAATTAGAAAAGAAAAATTGACTTGTGCATGGTTATACAACTAACTGGTCTTTTGACTCCTGAGTCAATGTTCATGATCTTCTCAACTTTTATTGTCCCTCCCAAAATATTACCCTAGAATATATTTTGTATGAATTTTATTTATGCTTATTTTGTTTATTTTGATTTGCCTAAATGAAGTCTCTGATTTTTTTTTTTAAACTAGAAAGGACTGGTATCATACATAAACAATTCATCTATTATCTTTCATCTTCACTTCATGAACAACCCCTCTTCTTTGTCTACTCAGGAATATCTTAAGTGATCTCATTTATACCATTTCTCAAACAAACAAACAAACAAAAAAGGTCCTGTGCTAAAACCTCCTTTCACACTAACCATGTGTCATTTCATTGTCCTGCAGGGCACTTACAACTTCTTTTCCTTTAAGAATCCTGTTCCTTCACAGAGAATAGTCTACCTCTCAGACCTGTGGAGAAGGAAGGAATTTATGACCAGAGGAGAACTAGAGATCATTATCAATCAGAAAATAGAAGATTTTGATTACATCAAACTAAAAAGTTTCTGTACAAACAATACTAATGCAAATAAGATTAGAAGGGAAGTAACAAATTGGGAAAATATTTTTACAGTTAAAGGTTCTGATAAAGGCCTCATCTCCAAAATATACAGAGAATTGACTTTAATTTATAAGAAATCAAGCCATTCTCCAAGTGATAAATGGTCAAAGGATATGAACAGACAATTCTCAGATGATGAAATTAAAACTATTTCGACTCATATGAAAGAGTGTTCCAAATCACTACTGATCAGAGAAATGCAAATTAAGACAACTCTGAGATACCACTACACACCTGTCAGATTGGCTAAGATGACAGGAACAAATAATGATGAATGTTGGAGGGGATGTGGGAAAACTGGGACACTAATACATTATTGGTGGAGTTGTGAAAGAATCCAGCCATTCTGGAGAGCAATCTGGAACTATGCCCAAAAAGTTATCAAACTGTGCATACCCTTTGACCCAGCAGTGCTACTACTGGGCTTATATCCCAAAGAAATACTGAGAAGGGGAAAGGGACCTGTATGTGCCAAAATGTTTGTGGCAGCCCTTTTTGTAGTGTCTAGAAACTGGAAGATGAATGGATGTCTATCAATTGGAGAATGGTTGGGTAAATTATGGTATATGAAGGTTATGGAATATTATTGCTCTGTAAGAAATGACCAGCAGGAGGAATACAGAGAGGCTTGGAGAGACTTATATGAACTGATGCTGAGTGAAATGAGCAGAACCAGAAGATCACTGTACACTTCAACAACAATACTGTATGAAGATATATTCTGATGGAAGTGGATATCTTCAACATAAAGAAGATCCAACTCACTTCCAGCTGATCAATGATGGACAGAAACAACTACACCCAGAGAAGGAACACTGGGAAGTGAATGTAAATTGTTAGCACTGCTGTCTATCTACCTAGGTTGCTTATACCTTCGGAATCTAATATTTAATGTGCAACAAGAAAATGGTATTTACACACATATATTATATCTAGGTTATATTGTAACATATGTAAAATGTATGGGATTGCCTGTCATCAAGGGGAGGGAGTAGAAGGAGGAAGGGGATAATTTCGAAAAAAGAATATAAGGGATAATATTATTTTAAAAATTACTAATGCATATATACTGTGAAAAAAAATTATAAAAAAAAAAGAATCATGTTCCTTTAAGGCTTAAGCATCAACTCTCTCATTCATCCCATTTTCTAAGTTGAAAGTGTCCCTATGTCACAATATGAGTCCTTCCTATCTCTCTTTTTCCTTATACATTATTCTCATCCTTGTACTCTATACTGTAGCTTTCTGTCTTGCTTGCAGACATAAACTCCATCTACTACCCAATGCCTTTGCCCTCTTTGTTTCCTATTTTTGGGATGTTCTTTCTCTTCATCTTAGTTTACAATAATCTCCTATTAAAAATTATTCTGGTTTCTCCCTACTTCTCAAAAGTTCTCTCCCTCCCATGCTATACTCATTGTGTATTTAGTTGACAGATAAATAGAATCTATGTATATAGCTATTATAAATCTATATAAATGTGCATGTATGTATATACATACATATGTATGTATAGTGAGCGGAGAAGACATGTATACACACACACACACACACACACACACACACATATATATAGACATATATAGATACATACTATACAACCCTAAGAAAGTCACTTAACCTCTCAGGTTCCTCATTTATAAAATGAGGATAATTTTTTTGGAGGCAATTGGGGTTAAGTAACTTGCCCAGGGTCACACAGCTAGGAAGTGTCTGAGGTCAGATTTGAAGTCAGGTCCTCCTGACTTCAAGGCTGATGTTCTATTCACTGCACTACCTAGATGCCCCATGAGTACAATTTTATCACCTACCTCAAAGCCGTGAGATTCAAATAATATATATTTAAAGTGTCCTGTAAACCTTGGGATAGCTAAGGGGTGGATTCAAAAAAAGACCCATCTTCCAGAATTCAAATTTGAACTCAGACACTTTCTAGCTGTGTAATCCAGGGCAAATTATTTACATCTCTCAGTTTCCTTATCTGTGAAATGAACTGGGGGAAAAAATGACAAACCATTTCTGTATCTTTGCCAAGAAAACCCCAAATGGAGTCAGAAAGAGTCAGACATGACTAAAATGATTGAATGATAAATTTTAAAGTGCTATATAAATTCCATTATTTTTAGTTTTTATTATTGTTTGGTAAAAGAAGGAGCTGATTATGGTGTAGGGACAGGGATCAAAGAAAGTAGAATGATGATAGGGAAGCGAATCAGGGTTATCAAATCACTAAACACACACATACACATATACATATATATGTGGATATATGAAAACATATTTAAATACATAAATAATATATATATTCAAATACTATATATAGTACTCATTTAATATAAATGCTATATATATCTACATACATCTACACATCTATATATACACACATGTATATATGTCTATATGAAATCAACCTAACTATCCATCCATATTTTATCTGACTTTATTTAAACAGAGGTGACTGATATAATAAGCTTTATTTCTTTTCCTCCTACTACCCTACTTTCTTGAGTCCCTAACGATAAACCAAGGCAGAGTACATATTAGCTCCTTTCTATTATCGTCCCTGATAAATTATTTCATGTTACTGAAGAAGGGTTTATTTCTGTGCTCTGGCATTCTCAGAGTATTTATACACTCCCAAATTAGAATGTAAACTACTTGAGGACAGAGATTGTTTTATTTATGTTTTACTTGGTCTCCAAGGCACTTAAAAAAGAGGAACTTATTGAATGCTTGTTGATTGAAATGTAATAGACCAACTCCCCTAACTTCCATAACCAAGAGTCTAGAAGTGGTTCTTTCTTATCCTTAAATTTCTATCTTTGTTCCCCTCTGTCTCTGTGTATGTCATTTTTTATTGTCTTTCACTCTTTGTGACCTCATTTGGGTTTTCTTGGCAAATATACTGGAGTAGTTTGCCATTTCTTTCTCCAGCTCATTTTTCAAATGGGGAAACGGAGCTTAAATAACTTGCTCAGAGTCATTAGCTTGTGTCTGAGGCTAGATTTTAATTCAGGAAAATTAAGTCTTCTTGACTCTAGATCCAGAACTCTATTCACTGCTTCACCTAGTTGTCCCTCCTTGCCCCATTACATGCTTGGTAAATACTGATTGTAGTTGTTCATATCCCTAAGGAACCTTTAGGGAAAAGTTATTAAAGAAGTGATTTTTGCTGCAGTAAGCAGCTTAACAGTACAGAGCTTTTTCTTAGCTTCAGTGTAGTCTGATCATGTCCTATTCAATTCTGGTCTGGTACAATGTCCAACTATAAAGCCTTTTAAAGATATATGCAGGCTGATAGACGCATCACCTAAGACAATGGGTTATTTGTCATAGTTATTAAAGTAGATTTCTCACCACCACTTTAATTTGTGAGGGTTTTATGTTTTCCCAATGATGATGCTTCAGTAACTTTTTTAGAAAAAAAATGAATTACAGCTTTTGGTATTTAGGGCTTCAACAAAATGGGATTTCATCTGTGTTTATAAGCATTTAGAAGACTTCACTGGAAATAAGGAATTCAACTTTTGTTTGGAGAATGAATAAGACATCCTCAATGACACTGATGAGCACCTTACTAAGTATATTTTTTTCTTTTTTTATACTTTGACTGATGCAAATGATTAAATAAATATATACATGAATATTTTTCAAGGGATTTTGCATTATTATAAAGTTCATGAGAGATACAACTTGGATATCCTGGGACGTATAATCTCTCCCTTTTCTAGGCAACTCTGTAAGACTCTATAAGGGATAGAGAAGGTGCTGATCAGCACAGGTAAAGGAAGTTTATTATTGCGCACTCTACACCAATATTGTTGTTTGTCCTTCATTTTCAAAGAGGACCAATGACATCTCAGGTAATGTTTTGACTTGTGTATGAACTGGATTCAAGTGAGGCAACTGCACAAAGTTATCAACCTCACTCTCTTCCAAAGTCATTAAAGCCCAAAGGGAAGACAAAAATCAAGATAATAGGAGATGGTCCAAATTGCTAGAGATGACTTTGTGTCTTTGATATCTGACCAAGCCCTCAAGTGCTTCACAAAGCCTAGCAACTAGTATATCTTTTTGAAAATTGGTCCCATACTGATCAATCAGTTATTGCTTCCATGTTCCTTTGATTGTTTACAGATACTTTGGAGATTCAAAGAATTGTCCCTGTTTACTCTCCCCTTCCCAACTTGGAAAATCTTTATTTTTTTTCATCTAATTAGAAATAAAATTGTATTGTTTTCTTTTAATTAATTGATCTTATTTAATTGTTTTTACTCTACAAAAATCTGTCTACCATATATTTGAGATCCAGGACTAAGCTGAGGACATTTGGTCCTGGTTTGTTGGGCAATTGGCATACATTGCTTTATAAATTGATATCCTCAGAAGATTAAACCTTTGTTTCTTTCAGTCATTTCATCTTCATCTGCCACAATTTCTCTCTCTATTCATCCTTGCCCAAATGTTATCAAAGTACATGTGTCCTAGATTTTTCTCACGTTTTAAAAAATATATATGCAATGCTACTCTACCATCACTTTGACTTCTGTCCTTAAATAAGATAATTTCTTGCAGAGTATTAATGAAATCAGGAGTCATATGCTATTACATCTTAATGATACCAGTGAAATCAAATTTATCTCCTTATTTAAATTCTCTACTTCATCCTACTATATCCTATTATTCCTACTTTGTTCATCTTGACATAAACCTGTTAGGTCATTGGTTTTATTGCTGGTTCTCTTCTTGAATTTTGTCTGCTGTGCATGAGTCCTCTCATCTGTTAATCTTCCTTCAGATCTACTATTCTCTTTGGGACCAGGCATGGAGAATTTTATCCCAGTTCTCTTCACTTTTATTTATAGCTCTCTTGATTATATTTGCAAAGCTCTAAGAACATGTATTTTACCAGACCTTCTAAAATGCACTCCATCCTTGGCCAAGAGCCCATTATTCCCATATTAAGCTGAGGTCCAGAAATCCAAATCACATTCTCAGACACTATTTTTCTTAGTAAACTCTTCATTTCTCAAATTTCTTTTTCTCTTCTGAATCTCCTACCTCCAATTGGCATCAATAATGACAAACTTGCTATGTGGGTATTTAGAAAGTTTTTTTTTTGTTTTGTTTTGGGTTTTTTTTTTGTTTTTGTTTTTGTTTTTGTTTTTGTTTTTTTTTTTTTTTTGCTTTGTTGCAGTTGTTATACCCAGGGTTATATTCTTTCCAATGTTTGTCTAGGTTTTTTCTGGTGCTATCATTTGTTCTCACATAAATCTTCATGTTTGATGTAGTGTTCATTGTGTTTAATGATTGGTTCTATTTTTACTTGTTTCATTGACTCTTCTCTGTCTCCTTTAATTAATCATAAAGTCATGATTGCTAAAGTTGAACATTCTCTCTTCGGTCCTCTTCTCTTATAGGCATACTAGGTGTGCTGTGCTGTGATGTGATCTGACTCCAGGTCAGAAATACATGAGTTCAAATCCAGTCTCAAGAACTAGCCTGGACAAGTCACTTAACCTCTGTCTGCCTGAGTTTCCTCAACTATAAAATGGGGACTATAATAGCATCTATTTCCTAGGGTTGCCTTGAAGATTAAATGAGATAATATTTGTAAGGGATTTAGCATAATATCTGGCACAAAATAAATTTCCTTTCTTCTTACTTCTTCCTTCCTTCCTCCTTCTTTCACTCTTTCCCTTCTTCCTTCCCTCTTTCACTCATTCATTTCTTTTTCCTTCTTTCCTTTCCCTCTTTTGTTGCTTCTTTCCTTCTTTCTTTTCTTGCTTTCTTCTTTCTTTCCCTTTTTTCCTTCCTTTCTCCTTCTTTCCCTCCATCCCTTCTCTGTTTCATTCATTCCATTTCTTCTTTTATGTGGTACGTGGTGCCAAACATACTGCATCTTTCTTGAAGAAGAAACTTTTCTTCCCTTTTTTCCTTCCTTCCTCACAATTACAGTAACCTTCTGGTTGATTTCCTTAACTCTAGTCTCTCCCCATTCCAATTCATCTTCTACTCAGCTATTAAATTTATTTTTCCTAAAACCCAGATCTCTTCATGTCATCTCATCCCTATTCAACAAACTCTAGTGATTCCTTATCACCTCCAAGATAAAATAGTATTTGACTTTTAAAATCCTTCTAGGTTATGAAAAATTCTACTCTAGTCCCTTCCACAAACTGTATGAGTTAGAGACTTGGCCTCCTTGTAGTTTCTCACATACTTCATCTTGTTACTCTAGATATTCCATCTCCTAACACTGCAGTTTCATTAGCTGTCCCCATGCCAGAAATTCTCCTTTCAAATCTCTGTCCTACAACTTTCCAGACAAAAATTCTATCTTCTACAAGAACTCTTTCCTGATCTCCCTTAGTTATTAAATTAATAATTTAAAGATTAGCTACAATTTATCCAATTTATCCAATTTATGGCTTGTCTGCTTACATATTAAAAACTCTCCCATACAATTGAGAGCTCCTTGAAGTTAGAACATATTTTGCCTTTATTTATATTCCCAATATCTAAGCAATATGCCTGGCTCATAGTAGGTGCTTAAGAAATGCTTGATATGACTTTACTTGATAATTCCCAGGAGGTTCTGCATAATGTATTAAATAAATATCCTTGGAAAATGGTAGGCATCTGTGTACTTTATGTCAAATCGACA
>NC_133617.1:151290679-151368179 GCF_048593235.1 Sminthopsis crassicaudata | reverse complement strand
ATTTAAAAGCATTATATATTTAATATAATATTCTCCTGCTCGACTCCAAGATTCTTGGAGTGTCTATTCTAATTATTAGGGTTCCTAAATTCCAAGTGAGACTAGAAACAAGGGAATACTCCCAATTTGGGAAAATCTATTTTAGGGAAACTATATTTTAAAGGAAGGTAAGGACTTTATGAAGTGGAGATAAAAAGGAAATAAATTTGTGGGTAATATATTTGAGCTATGAGAAATGGCTAGTGAGAAAAGAATAATGTATTCATGTATAAGGAACAGAGAAATCTAAATCTGAGTACCAGGAGTGCAGTAATATTTTTTTTTTATTTTAATTTTTTATTTTATTTTATAATTATAACATTTTTTTGACAGTACATATGCATGGGTAATTTTTTACAACATTATCCCTTGCACTTACTTCTATTCAGATTTTTTCCCTTCCTCCCCCAACCCCCTCCCCCAGATGGCAAGCAGTCTTATATATGTTAAATATATTACAGTATAATTTAGATACAATATATGTGTGTAGAACCGAATTTTTTGTTGCACAGGAAGAATTGGATTCAGAAAGTAAAAATAACAGTTTACACTCATTTCCCAGTGTTCCTTTTCTGGATGTAGCTGGTTCTGTCCATCATTAATCAATTGGAATTGGATTAGCTCTTCTCTATGTTGAAGAAATCCACTTCCATCAGCATACATCCTCGTACAGTATCATTGTTGAAGTGTATAATGATCTTCTGGTTCTGCTCGTTTCACTCAGCATCAGTTGATGTAAGTCTCTCCAAGCCTCTCTGTATTTCTCCTGTTGGTCATTTCTTATAGAACAGTAATATTCCATAACATTCATATACCATAGTTTACCCAACCATTCTCCAATTGATGGACATCCATTCATCTTCCAGCTTCTAGCCACTATGAAAAGGGCTGCCACAAACATTTTGGCACATACAGGACCCTTTCCCTTCTCTAGTAGTTCCTTGGGGTATAAGCCCAGTAGTAGTATGGCTGGGTCAAAGGGTATGCACATTTTGATAACTTTTTGGGCATAATTCCAGATTGCTCTCCAGAATGGTTGGATTCTTTCACAACTCCACCAACAATGCATCAGTGTCCCAGTTTTCCCACAGCCCCTCCAACATTCATCGTTATTTGTTCCTGTCATTTTAGCCAATCTGACAGGTGTGTAATGATACCTCAGAGTTATCTTAATTTGCATTTCTCTGATCAATAGTGATTTGGAACACTCTTTCATATGAGTGGAAATAGTTTTAATTTCATCAACTGAAAATTGTCTGTTCATATCCTTTGACCATTTATCAATTGGAGAATGGCTTGATTTCTTATAAATTAAAGTCAATTCTCTGTATATTTTGGAGATGAGGCCTTTATCAGAACCTTTAACTGTAAAAATTTTTTCCCAATTTGTTACTTCCCTTCTAATCTTGTTTGCATTAGTTTTGTTTGTGCAGAAACTTTTTAATTTGGTGTAATCAAAATGTTCTATTTTGTGATCAATAATGGTCTCTAGTTCTCCCTTGGACACAAACTCCTTCCTCCTCCACAAGTCTGAGAGGTAAACCATCCCATGTTCCTCCAATTTATTTATGATTTCGTTCTTTATGCCTAAATCTTGGACCCATTTTGATCTAATCTTAGTATGTGGTGTTAAATGTGTGTCCATGCCTAGTTTCTGCCATACTAATTTCCAGTTTTCCCAGCAGTTTTTGTCAAATAATGAATTCTTATCCCAAAATTTGGGATCTTTGGGTTTGTCAAAGATTAGATTGCTATTTTTATTCACTATCTTGTCTTGTGAACCTAACCTATGCCACTGATCAACTAGTCTATTTCTTAGCCAATACCAAATGGTTTTGGTGACTGTTGCTTTATAATATAGCTTTAAATCAGGTACACTTAGACCACCTTCCTCTGACTTTTTTTTCATTAGTTCCCTTGCAATTCTCGACCTTTTATTCTTCCATATGAATTTTGTTGTTATTTTTTCTAGGTCATTAAAATAGTTTCTTGGGAGTCTGATTGGTATAGCACTAAATAAATAGATTAGTTTGGGGAGTATTGTCATCTTTATTATATTCGCTCGGCCTATCCAAGAACACTGAATGTCTTTCCAATTATTTAAATCTGACTTTATTTTTGTGGCAAGTGTTTTGTAATTTTGCTCATATAATTCCTGACTCTCCTTTGGTAGATATATTCCCAAATATTTGATACTATCGACTGTTATTTTGAATGGAATTTCTCTTTGTATCTCTTGCTGTTGGATTGTGTTGGTAATGTATAAAAATCCTGAGGATTTATGTGGATTTATTTTGTATCCTGCGACTTTGCTAAAATTCTGAATTATTTCTAATAGCTTTTTAGCAGAGTCTTTGGGGTTCTCTAAGTATACCATCATGTCATCTGCGAAAAGTGACAATTTGATTTCTTCATTTCCTACTCTAATTCCTTGGATCTCTTTCTCGGCTCTTATTGCCAAGGCTAGAGTTTCTAGTACTATATTGAATAGTAATGGTGATAGTGGGCAACCTTGTTTCACTCCTGATCTTACAGGGAAAGGTTCTAGTTTATCACCATTACATATGATGTTTACTGAAGGTTTTAAATATATGCTCCTTATTATTTTAAGGAATAGTCCATTTATTCCTATACTCTCAAGCGTTTTTAGTAGGAATGGATGTTGGATTTTATCAAATGCCTTTTCTGCATCTATTGAGATGATCATATGGTTTTTATTAATTTGATTATTAATATGGTCAATTATACTAATAGTTTTCCTAATATTAAACCAGCCCTGCATTCCTGGTATAAATCCCACTTGGTCATAGTGTATTATCCTGGGGATGATTTTCTGAAGTCTATTTGCTAATATCTTATTTAAGATTTTAGCATCAATATTCATTAAGGAAATTGGTCTATAGTTTTCTTTCTCAGTTTTCGATCTACCTGGTTTAGGTATCAGTACCATGTCTGTGTCATAGAAGGAATTTGGTAGGACTCCTTCAATCCCTATTTTTTCAAATAGTTTACATAGCATTGGAGTTAGTTGTTCTTTAAATGTTTGGTAGAATTCACCTGTAAATCCATCTGGTCCTGGGGACTTTTTCTTAGGAAGTTGGTTAATAGCTTGGTCTATTTCTTTTTCTGAGATGGGACTATTTAGACTAGTTACTTCTTCCTCTGTTAATCTGGGCAAGCTATATTTTTGAAGGTATTCTTCCATTTCATTTAAGTTATCGAATTTATCGGCATAAAGTTGAGCAAAGTAGCTCCTAAGTATTGTTCTAATTTCCTCTTCATTAGTGGTGAGTTCACCCTTTTCATTTTCAAGACTATCAATTTGCTTTTTCTCTTTCCTTTTTTTAATCAGGTTTACTAAGGGTTTGTCTATTTTGTTGGTTTTTTCATAAAACCAACTCTTAGTTTTATTAATTAATTCAATAGTTTTTTTACTTTCAATTTTATTAATCTCACCTTTTATTTTTTGAATTTCAAGTTTTGTGTTTGTGTGAGGGTTTTTAATTTGTTCCTTTTCTAGCAATTTTAGTTGTAAACCCAATTCGTTGGCCCTCTCTTTCTCTATTTTATGCAAGTAGGCCTGTAGAGATATAAAACTTCCCCTAATTACTGCTTTGGCTGTATCCCACACATTTTGGTATGATGTCTCATTATTGTCATTTTCTTGGGTGAAGTTATTAATTATGTCTATGATTTGCTGTTTTACCCAATCATTCTTTAGTATAAGATTATTTAGTTTCCAATTATTTTTTGGTCTATTTTCCCCTGGCTTTTTATTAAATGTTATTTTGATTGCATTATGGTCTGAAAAGGATGCATTTACTATTTCTGCCTTACTGCATTTGATTTTGAGGTTTTTATGCCCTAGTATATGATCAATTTTTGTATAGGTTCCATGAACTGCTGAGAAGAAAGTATATTCCTTTCTGTCTCCATTTAGCTTTCGCCAAAGATCTATCATATCAAACTTTTCTAGTATTCTATTTACCTCTTTGACTTCTTTCTTATTTATTTTGTGGTTTGATTTATCTAATTCTGATAGTGCAAGGTTGAGATCTCCCGCTATTATAGTTTTGCTATCTATTTCCTCTTGCAGCTCTCTTAATTTCTCTTTTAAGAATTTAGATGCTGCACCACTTGGTGCATACATGTTTAATATTGATACTGCTTCACTATTGATGCTTCCCTTTAGCAGGATATAATGCCCTTCCTTATCTCTTTTAATTAGATCAATTTTTGTTTTTGCTTGATCTGAGATGAGGATGGCTACTCCTGCTTTTTTGGTTTTGCCTGAAGCATAATAGATTCTGCTCCACCCTTTTACTTTTAGTTTGAATGTCTCATCCTGTTTCAGGTGTGTTTCCTGTAAACAACATATAGTAGGATTCTGATTTTTAATCCAGTCTGCTAACTGCTTCCTCTTTATGAGGCAGTTTGCCCCATTCACATTTATGGTTAGAAGGACTAATTCTATATTGCTTGCCATCCTATTAACCCCTGCTTATGCTTTTCCCCTTTCCTTCCCTTTTACCCTTCTATCCAGTATTAAACTGGTAAACACCACTTGCTTTTCACAGCCCTCCCTTTTTAGGATCCCTCCCCCACCTTAAAGATCCTCCCCTTATTTTACCCCTTTTCCTCGAAATTACTGTATTCCCTTCCCCTTAGCTTACTCCTTCCCTTTCACTTTTCAATGAAGTGGAAGAAGTTTCACCATAAATCGAATATGTCTATTGATACACGCTATGTTCATCTCCCTCCTTTCTTTCTCTCAGATATAATAGGTTACCTTTGCCTCTTCATGAGATGTAGTACCACCACTTTATATTTTTTTATGATATAATCTCCTTTCCACCTCTAGTTTCTAAGACAAATTGTACATATGTTCGAAGTATAGTTCTCAAGATTTCTTTTTACCTTTTTTAGAAGTCTCTTGAGTTCTGTATTTGAAGATCAAACCTTTTATGTAGGTCTGGTTTTTTCATCAAAAATAGATGGAATTCATTTATTTCGTTAAATGTCCATCTTCTTCCCTGGAAAACGATGCTCATTCTTGCTGGGTAAGTTATTCTTGGCTGCATACCAAGTTCCTTAGCCTTTCGGAATATCATGTTCCAGGCCCTGCGTTCTTTTAATGTGGACGCTGCTAGATCCTGTGTTATCCTTATTGTGGATCCTCCATATCTGAATTGTTTTTTTCTAGCAGCTTCCAATATCTTTTCCTTTGTCTGATGGTTCTTGAACTTGGCCACTATATTTCTTGGCGTTTTGATTTTAGGGTCCCTTTCAGTAGGTGATCGATGAATTTTCTCAATGTCTATTTTACCCTCTGTTTCCAAAACGTCTGGGCAGTTCTCTTTGATAATTTCCTCGAAAATGGTGTCCAAGCTCTTTTTTTCCTCCCATTTTTCAGGGAGTCCGATTATTCTCAAATTGTCTCTCCTGGATCTGTTTTCCAGGTCTGTTGTCTTTCTGGTAAGGTACTTGACAGTCTTTTCAATTGTTTCATTTCTCTGGTTTTGCTTGACTCCCTCTTGGTTTCTCCTTGAGTCATTCATTTCTACTTGTTCCAGTCTAATTTTCAATGATGTATTTTCTTCACTCACTTTTTTTATATCTCTTTGTAATTGTCCAATTGAGTTTTTATCTTCTATGGAATTTTTTTCCATTTTATCCATTTTATTTTTTAGAGAGCTGATTTCTTTTTCCAGCTCTCTAATCCTGTTTTCCTTGGAGTTGTTTACCTTTTCCAGCTCACTAATCCTGTTTTCCTTGGAGTTGTTTACCTTTTCCAGCTCACTAATCCTGTTTTCCTTGGAGTTGTTTACCTTTTCCAGCTCACTAATCTTGTTTCTCAATGATTTGATTTCTTTATCCATTCTGTCTTTGAATGCATGGGATGACTTCTCCAGGCTCTCTTGCCAAGCTTCCCTTTCCTTTTCCCATTTCTCTTCCAGCTCTCTTGTGAGAGCCTTTTTGATTTCCTCTATGAGGTTCTTTTGTATTGAGGAGCAGCTTATATCCCTCCCAGGGGATACATCTGGGGACATTCTGTTCCTAGTCTCCTCAGCATTTGAAGTCTGCTCCCTCTCCACACAGAAGCTGTCAATGGTTAGAGCCCTTTTGAATTTTTTGTTCATTTTGTCAGAGTAGGAATCAAAGAAAACAAACTGACAAGAGAAACAATTGGTCTGTTTTGTGGGGGATGGGGCTGGATGGTATTAATGGGCTTCCTCTACAGACTGGGGGTAGGGCAGCAGAGAGCCACTAACAGAACAGCAATGACTGTACTGAGTCTGCGCTCTGAGGCTCCGAGAACACACCGAGTCAGTCCAGGTGGGGGTTGGGGGTGGCCGGGCTCTGAGAGACGCTGGCTTTCTGGGGTTTTAATCTTCACCTCCGGTGTTTACCCCTCTCGCTGCTCCTGGCTTGCTGCCAAGACGGAGCATCCACACTGGGGCAAAAGCCCTTTCACAGAAACGGCAGAGATCGTACCCCTCCCCCTCCGGTCTGAGCTGTGTGAGCTGCCTGTCTTGCTCTGGCTGTCTGCCCTCAGTCTGCGCCCAGTCTGATTGACCCTCCCCCGAACAAACACAGACCTTTTCTGGCGACTTTCAAGGATGTCTTCTCTTGGTGATAATTTGTGGATTTCTTTCTGGGTCAAGCATTAAGTCAGAGGCTTGTCATGAAGTAAGTTCTGAGAGAAAACGAGGAGCTCAAGCAGCTGTCTGCCTCCACGCCGCCATCTTGGCCGGAAGTCGAGTGCAGTAATATTAAAGGATAATGGAAAGATAGGTTGAACCACATTTTATAGGATCTAAAAAAAAGATTTTGCATTTTGTCTTAGAGTCAATTAGGAAGTCACTGGAGTTTGTTGGCTAGGTGAGAAAAATACACAATTAAGGGAAAAAAATTGGTAGCATTGTGTGGGATTGACTAGAGTAGTAAGAGATTTATGGGAGAAAAACCAATTAAATGGCTGTTATAATAATCTAGGTCAGAGATGATAAGGTCCTGACCTAAGGTGATGATTATGAGTGGAAACAAGAGTGTTTCCCTCTCAGAGACTTGGAATCCTTAGCTACTACATTTAAAATCACCTCTCCCTTACCTGACTGGTTCTGAATTAGCTTGTGATTTTTATAGATAGCCCAGTGAATGTGACTTGATCTCTAACCAATCACAAGATTTTTCCTATGTAGTGTGTTCTGTCTTCTGCCAAATGAAAATGGAAATAGAAAAAAAATTATTCATATTTAGTTTATTTTATATATTTTTCAATTAGGCATTTATTTTATATTTCCCCTTTGATATATTTGAGATTTCTGTGACTATAATTATTAATTGTAGTAGAAGGTAGACTTCCCAACAAAATAGATAACAAGATTATCTGATCACCTGAATATTTTTAAAATGTAAAGGATCATCACTGATCTCAGTAATAAAAGAATAATATGAAAAGAAAAGTGATGAAGTTTAACAGGATATTTTAGATATGCAGATGGAGGACTCTGACTCTCTCCATTGTAGGCTTTGATCAATTTATTCCTATGGAGTCAGCAAATGGAGAACAATTGATTGAATATCTATAATAGATGCTTTAACATTTGCTCAGTTTGAAGAGAAAACAATACAAAAGAAAAAGGCATGCTTTTTGCTCTCACTGGTATAATCTGACCCACCAGTGAAGAGATGGAAATTGTTAAGTAGTTTCTCCCCCAGCCTCAAGAAATTCTCACTTGATCCTTCAATCCACTATAACTATTGTTATATATCTCTTCTGCCCTTTGTGGCTAAACTACTTGAAATGGCCTTCTACTCTCCTTTCACTTTCTTATTAACTCCTTAAAATCCATCTGAATTCATCATTTCACTGAAACTGCTCCTTTACAGTTACCAAGTATTTTTAAAAGCCAAATCAATGTCTCTTTCTCAATCCTCCTTCTTCTTGACCTCTCTGTAGCCATTGACACTGTGGATCCTCTTCTTCTCCTTAACACTCTCCTCTCTAGGTAGTTGAGACACCACTCTCCTAGTTTTCCTATCTATGAGACCTCTTCTCAGTCTCCCTTTCTGGAGCCTCATCTATTTCACTTGATCTAACCATAGGTGTCCCACAGAGTTCTGTCCTATGCCCTCTTTTCTTTCCCTTCTAAACTATTTCACTTGGTGATCTTATCAGCTCCCAAGAACTTAATTACTAGCTCTATGCTGATGATTCTCAAATCTAACTGTCCTGCCCCAACTTCTCCTCGGATCGCCAATCTCACATCTCCAATTATCTTTCTCTCGTCTACAACTGGATTCCAATTAATATCTTAAACTCAACTTGTACAAAATAATCCTCCTTCATCTCCTGTCCTCCTTATTACTGTTAGTAATGACTGTTGGTCATTGTCCTTTGTTCTCAAAGAAAACCAAAATCGCATCATTATGTTGGAGTCAAGGTACAGTGTATTCAACTTTGGCTAATCAAAGCAAACTCTAAGACAGATCAAGAACAAATTGTCTATGTGGACATTGGGAACATAGATGTCTTTAAATTGGTACATCTCACATTTCTTTTGAGCTATTGTAATTCTGTTTTACTCATGGAGCATAGAGCTTTTTTGATGTGAGTACACAAAGCTGGGTGGTATCCCATATCTCACAACTTATTCCAGAGTTCTTCAGAGAGATCTTGAGAGTGTCCTTATATCACTCCTCATAAGCTCAACGTAAGTTGCCTGCTTTATGTGAGTTATCTACAATATACTCTTTTAAGCAAATGTACATTTGGCATTTGAATGACATGGTCAGTCCATCAAAGCTGTACTCTCTACAGTACAGTTTGAATATTTAGCAGTCCAGCTTGAGCAAGGACCTCAGTGTCTGGTGCTAGGTAGTCTTCAGAATTTTCCGAAGATAATTCAAATGAAAATGATTCACTTTCCTGTCATGGCACAGGTATATTGTTCAAGTTTCACAAGCAAGCAGAAATTAGATCAACATAATGGCTCTGTAAACCATCAGTTAACAGATAGTCAATACCTTTTCTAATAACATGCAAGTATCAACCTCATCATCTATGTGGACATCCCTGGAAAGAGCACTGCCAAGGTAAGTGAACTTATCCACAGTATTCATAATTTCTGCATTTGCTATAACCAATAGTTCTATTTTTGAATAGTGTAGTGCTAACTAATAGAGAACTTGTGTTTTGTTGTTAGGCCAAAATAAGCACAAAAAACAGAAAATTGATCCATATTTTGTTGAATGTCATTAACAAATCTCTATTGCCATAGAGGACAATGACATCTTTTGTACTCCAGTTCTACAGCTAAGGAGTCATTTTAGATTCCTCGCTACCTCTTGCCCTCCACATTCAATCGGGTTTCCAAGGCCTCTTGATTTCATCTTTGCAACATCTCTTAAATATGCCCTTCTCTCTCTTTTCATATTGCTACCACACTAACGTGGACCCTCATCACCCCACATCTGACCATTATTACAGCTTGCTTGAGGGTCTAACCCCTCATCTCTTGCCACTCCAATCCAGTATCTATTTAGCACTAAAGTAATTTTCTTAAAGCTCGGGACAACCATGTCTCCATCCTACTTAATAAACTCCAGTGACTCCCTTTGGGATCAATTAGATTTTTTTGATGTTCAAAGATCTTTGTAATTAAACTTCCCACAACTTTCACCTTTCCAGTCTTATACTTAATAACTTGGATCCAGTGACTGACCCCCATGTTGTTTCATAAACATGGCATTCCATCGCTAGGCTCTGGGCATTTTCTCTGGCCATTCCCCATGCTTAGAATATTCTCCTTCCTCATTTCCACATCCTAGCTTCCCTGGCTTCCTTCCCAATCCAACCCAAATCCCATCTTTTACAGGAAAGCTTTTTTAAGTTTTTTTTTTTTTATTCTTGTGCCTTCCTTCTTCCAATTATTTCCTATTAAAACTATATATAGCCTGTTTGTTTGTATTTGTTTTGTCCCCCTTTTCCCCACCATGGTATGGTTTAATATCTTCAGTGTTTAATGCTTGAAAACACATAGTAGGTTTTCCACAATTGTTTATTGAGTATCCAAATTTTTTTTTTCAAAGTACAATATCACATTTTATGAATTATTTATCCCATGACCCTGGCCAAGCTACTTCATACTTCCAGGCCTAAATTTTCTCATTTGTAGAATTGTAGAACATAGTTCAATCTATCTCCATCAATTTCTAGCTGAGGTAACTGAGACTAACACAGGTAAATTGAAAGAGGAAGAGAGGTAGAATTAAAACCTAGGTTATAAACCAGCACGATTTCTATTATGTCACCTCTAAACCCGAAAAGCCTAAGACTGAAATTTACTTCCCTAAAGAATGGAACTCAGGAAATGGAACACTAAGGATATCCTTTATGTATTCTCTTTTTGTTCTCTGGCTTTATGGAATGTAATGGAAATACCTTTATTAAGTGTTTCCTATGTACTAAGTACAGTACTGAAAACTGGAAATACAACTAGACACATGAAAGTAGCTGCTTTCTAAGGAGTTCACATGCTAATCAGAATGAAGTGGAAAACCAGATTGTGATTTTGTCTCTAAGAGTTTATCTGCTGGACCCTATTTCTAAAAGCTCAGCCTTCAGAAAATGCACAGAAACAGTTAGTGGTTGTTTTTAAACCAGGCGGCCACTTCCCTACTCTCATTACAGGTTTTACTGCACATCACCTCCTTTTAAACATTTAAACTATTTGCCTCAGTTTCTTCAATTGTAAAATGCAATAATAATTGCAAGTATTTTATTTTTAGGGTTGTTACGAGAATCAAGAGCTTAGCACAATGCCTTGTATGTAATACAAACTATCTAAGTACTTATTCCCTTTCCCCTTCTCCTCTACCCTCTTCATTCCATGCCAGAGGATGCTGGTAGCTTGCTAAATTACTTCTCATTCAGTCAGCAACTTCAGATTGAAAGAGTACTGTTTCATTAGCATTTGATTAAAGTTGCATTTTAAATTGAGATCCTTCCATCTATCATCAGGTATTTATAGAGCAAACTGCTTTAATAATGCTTTTTTAAATAAATGCTTTTAAAAAATTAGCAGCTTTTCGTCAGTCAAGAGTAAGAATTTTAAGACTCATCAATACGTATAGTCAATTTCTGCGAAAGTTTTTCAACTTAGACCAAACTTTATATCAGCCTTGTAGTAAAATGGAAGAAACATCCTGCACTAAGAGTCAGAAGAAATAGGTTTGAGTCCCTTCTCTAACCCGCCAGCTAGTTGTGTGACTCTGGAACGATCTTCTAACTTCCCTGAGAGAAAATTTCCTGCATATAAAATGATTAACAGCAATAACCCCTACCTCACTATAAGGATCAATTAAGATATTGAACATAAAATATTTTGCAAATCTTAAAGAACCATATACTATTTGACTTGGCTTAGGAGGTTATAGTATGAGATTTAGATCTCCATATAAAGAGCATACAATTTAAAATTGAAAGAGAATAAATATGTGCAAACTCTAAGGCAAAAATACAAAAAATTTTTATTTCAAAATGTAAAAAACCACTAAGCTTGTGAGGTGTACAAAAACAGGCATCTGGCCAGATTTGGCCCTCAGGCTGAAGTTTAGTGACCTCTGTTTTCCAAGACTGTTTCATGAGTTGTAGCCAAACAACTCATCACCTTGGTAACCAACATTCTGCTATTAAAGCTTTCCAAACTTAGCTACAATGGAAGTATATATTTCAGGGCTGTATTTGAAACCCTTTCAGCGTGGTTGGCACTATCAGAGCTTATGATGTGAGCATTCAAGGTCATCCTCCCAGTGAGGAATTAGAATACTACACTGGTGGAGAATTTTACAGCAATTAATAGTGCATTATCTAATAACTAGTATAAAAAGGGCACTGAGTTCATCCAAAGCAGAGATGGAAAAATTGGGAACTGGGAAAGTTTTGTCAAAGAGGAGAGAGTTGACTACCAGAGAGGAGAAACTGGCTTAGAGGAGAGGGAAGAGGATATTCTAAGAGGGAAAAAAATATATTCAAATGCCCAGTTTTTGAGGAATGGCTTGGTTTGGATTAGGGTGGTTCATGTAGGGAAGCAGTAGGAAATAGTGTGTGTGTGTGTATATGTATATACGTATGAATATATATATGTGTGTATGTACATACATATATATTTATATTTATTTATATATAATTAGATATGTGTGTATATGTATGTACACACATATCTAATTATATATAAATATAAAATACACAAAATAAATATAAAGTATACTATATATAATTTAAACATATAATGTATAATATATAAGTATACACAATTGCCATACATATAAATGAGGTAAATTATGAAAAACTTCGAATGCCAAGTTGGGAAGAATAGATTATATTTAATGGCTAATGAATAACTTCTGAGATTTTTAAGTATGAGTTCTGACATTATCAAAGAGTAATCAAGAAAATTAATCTTGAGGCTGTATGTAATATTGATATAATCCAGTCCCAAACTTTTTAAACTGTGGATTCAACCCCATATGGGGTCTCATAACTGAATGTGGGAATCATGAAATCATGATTTGTTATCAATAATGTTTTATTCGTATGTCTGTTTTATATATCTATATACTCAGGCTCACATAAGATTTGTTGGGTGAAAACGAATCACAAGTGAGATAAAGGATTGAACTAAAATGGTGCAAGGGAGAATAAAGAAAGGAAGAGATGGATGAAAGTTATTTTGTGAAGAGAATCAACAGGACTTGGATAGAGAGAACCAAGAAAATGGAAAAGTAAAAGATATTTTCACAATGCCTGCCCAAATTTATTGTTTGCAATTGCATTTTCAACCCTTATACAAAGTTATTTTCTGATTAAGATAAAAGTTCCTCACTTTAGACCACAGAGAATCTGCCTAAGTTCCCAAAGTCTAGAGAAATTTGAATGACAAAATGCATTTGGCCTTTTTTTGAAGGTAGATGGTAGAATATACTAAGATGTCAAAAATCAATCAACACATATTGATTGTGAGATGAACCAAATCAGTTCCAATAGAGCAGTAATGAATTGAACCAGATACACCCAGGGAAAGAACTCTAGGAGATGACTATGAACCACTATATAGAATTCCCAATCCCTCTATTTTTGTCCGACTGCATTTTTTATTTCTTTCACAGGTTCACTGTACACTATTTCAAAGCCTGATTCTTTTTGTACAGCAAAATAATTGTTTGGACATGTATACATATATTGTATTTAACTTATACTTTAACATATTTAGCATATATTGGCCAACCTGCCTTCTGGGGAAAGGGGTGGGGGGAAGGAGGGGAAAAGTTGGAACAAAAGGTTTTGCAAATGTCAATGCTGAAAAATTACCTATGCATATATCTTGTAAATAAAAAGCTATAATAAAAAATAAATTATGGTAAAAAAAACAAAAAACAAATATTGATTGTGTAATTGCCAAATGCCAAGTGCCAGGCTAAGTACTGGGGATAAAAAGAAAACAAAATAATCTTTGCTCTCAAAGAACTTATAATCTAATGGGGAAAAACAACATGTAGATAGATGATAGATAAATAGATATAAATAGACAAATCAATAGATCAATAGCTTGATGAATGCAAAATTCACACAACATACAAACCAGAGATGGGTTAGAAAAGGGGCATACAAACAGCTAAAGGGATCAGAAAAAGGAAAATGTTCAAGGTTATATTTGAGCTAAGCCATCATATGCATACACACTTATTTTCAATGTAGTTTGGCAAGAGGCAGTCATATTTATTTCTAGGATTTAAAGTCTACTCATGCAAATGTATGGGTAAGCAATGCAGTAACTATTACTTGGCTTCTATTTTCAAATTAAGTGGATAATTGTATCATTTATCAAGTGTCATACCTGCTTTCTCCTCAATTGAGTATATTTACTTATTTGTTAAAATGTTATATTCTAGAAAACAATCTGTTTTTTGAGGGCTGGGATTTTTTTTCATTTTGTCTTTAGATTCCCAATGCCTAGTATGTAGTAAATGTTTAAAAGAGTTTAGCTCCATCCACCATCAAACTTGGTTAATGTGACTAGTTTTGTTGAAGTATTTTTTTATTCTTTGTTACAAGGTGCACTTGGTGCACTTAGTAGGAAAGTAGGGGGAAAGACTTGAAAATGAAGATGATGTATAAAAAAACCAACAAAATATCTTAAATTGTATTAAATACAAGAAATATTTGTTAAGTAAAACTGAATTTAAAGAGAGAAATATTTAGGCTCATTTAAGAGCAATATTCCTAATTATCAGAGCTGCTAAATCTGGACCTGGTTGGCCAGGAACGAAGGGGTTTTCTGATCATTGGAAATCTTCAATTTAGTACTGGAAAAAGATTAGTTGGGGATATTGATCGCCATATGGATAATAGCTGGACACAAAGACCTCCAAGTTTCATTCTAACACTAGGCTTCTATGACAACCAAAACTTATTTTGCTTATTTTCTCCATCCAGGAGAATGATCTTCAAACTGGAAAAGATAAAACTCAGTTTATTAGCAGGGAGCTAAAACCCAAGATAAGTCAGCAGCAGATGGTAAGAGAGCATCTGGCTGCCCTCAATACTTGCAAGTCACTAGACACAGATGAGTTATATCCCAGGGAACTGAAAGAACTGGCAAATGTAATAGGGTGGATTTTTCTAATTATCAGCAGGTGAGCTTATCTTCAATTCTAAGATGTACTATAAGAGAGATGGCTAGTGAGTTTTTATGAAAGGCAGTTACTAAATACAGAAGAATCTTTATCAAGCACAGACCGAAGCCATTTCATTTTTTGATGTGATTGGAAAAGCAAAGGACAATATTGTAAATAGTGCACACATTTATAACCCCAGTCTCAAACCCACTGTCCCCTTATAGATGGAGATCAATATCTCACACATGTGTCCAGGTAGAGCCAAGTTGGTGAGAGCAAGAAAGTTCTAGTCTCTTCTCTTTCCAGTATTCTTCAAGTTCTGTTTAACTGGTAAGTTGCTTAGGGCACTTCTGACTTCCAGATTCAAGAGAAAGTATGGATAAGACCAACCCCACTTCAGATTATTTAAGGAAAAAATTAGGAAGACATGAGAGAAGTGGGCAGTTTCCATCATGTATCTAGTTAACAGCTTGCTACACTAGACTTCCCCTTAAGTGAGATCTGGGACTCTCAATGATTGAGTTGACTGGCCAAGCTCCCAATGAGAGCTCCTTCACTCCACATTGTTCCAGTATCTATTCTGCTTTTAAGATCTTCTCTGATTTCTATTTTGTTACCTATTCAGATAAAAGGGTTTATTGGCTAAGTGTTATGTGTGTTCATTGTGGAACTGGTAGTATTCAATGGAAAAGGGATTGTCTTTGAAATAAAGCTTAAGATACTAATTTCTCCACTAATGAAATAGCAATTGAACTTTAACATTCACATCTCCTAGACTAATAATATTTTAGGGAACACAAAATTCTAATCTTGTACCCCCTTTGAGGAGAGCAGAGTAACCTTTGGTTCCAAATTCCTGCTTCCCTTACTGACAAAAATTAAAGTCTCTCTTTGAAAAAGGAGGAGGTAGAAGATATGGAGATTTATGTTCTGCCTAACTTTCAAGTCACACAACAATTCCACCATATCACATGCCTTTTCTATTTCAGACAGATCTTTCACAAAGTCTCTCAAGAAACTGTTTGCACAAAATGGAATGATGGGAAGATAAAAGAGAATACAGTTATTTGGAATAGGAAGTGTTTAAATGGCAACACAAAGTGTAGTTATTAATGGATTGATGTCAGCTTGCAAGTAGTTAAATACAGACTGACTCAGATACTCAACACTTCCTCAAATCCCTCAAGTACTTCTTCCTTCTGATTGGAGGGCTAGCTGATGAAGCAATAATATAGCATTCTAATGCTTTTTTTAATAGAGGGCACAGAATTTTGCAGGTAATTGTTCTTTTTCCATCAGTAGCCTTCCCTAGCTTCCTGTCTCTAGAACATCATGCCTTATCCACAGCTTTTCAGCTACTTTTTTGTGTATTGTATTCCCTTATCATTAGATTGTAAACTGCTTGAGGATAGAATCTGTCTTTCTAATTTGTATTAGAATTATTATTAATTTGGAGCAGGAGATTATTCAATAAATAAAACTTATATTAAGTGTCTGCCTCTTGATGAAGGTGAAAGAAGAGAGTATAAAAGCTGGCTTGAAGCTCAACATTAAAAAACAAAACAAAACAAAAAAACTAAGATCTTGGCAATTGATCCCATCAATTCCTGGCAAATTGAGGAAGAAGAAATGAAAACAACGTCAGATTTTATATTTTGGGGCTCAAAGATCACTGCAGATAGTGTCTGCAGCCATGAAATTAAAAGAAGTTTTCTCCTTGGAAGGAAAGCTATGGCATATCTGGACAGCATACTAAAAAGCAGAGACAGCACCTTGCTGACAATGGTCCATATAGTCAATGTTATGGTTTTTCCAGTAACAATGTTTGACTATAAGAGTTGGACTAGAAGGAAAGCTGAGTGTAACAAAAATCGATGTTTTCAAATTGTGATGCTAGAGAAGAATTTTGAGAGTCCCTTGAACATCAAGGAGATCAAATCAGTCAATACTTAAATCAGTTCAGGTTATTCACTGGATGGTCAAATAATGAAGCTGAAGGTTAAATATGTTTGATCACATAATGAGAAGATGGGACTTGCTGGAAAAACCCTGATGCTGGGAAATACTGAAGGAAAAAGAAAAAAAGGAGTGGCACAGGATGAGATGGATAGTGTCATGGAATGACTGAATGAACAATAACAAAAACAAGAATTCCCTGCCATATATCACATTCTGTGCATGCAAAGAAAGGTAATATATAGTCCTTGCCCTTGAGGAGGGATTTAGGGTAAGAAACAAATGACAGATTATAAAAAATACCTCAACAGAACTAAGAACTGAATTTAACAAGACAAAAACTAACAAAGGATACATGTAAAGTTTTATATGTATGTTTTAAAAGTCAGCTGTACACATATAAGTTAATGGAGAAATCTTATGAAAAAGATCTGAATGTCTTAGCGGACTGCAAACTCACAATAAGACAACCAAATGACATAACGGCCAAAGAAGCAAATATGATTAGCAGTTTCAATAGAAGTACAATGTAAAGAAGAAGGAAGGTGATAAGTACCCCAGTATTCTGCTCTGGTCAGACACCATCTGGAAGATTGTGTTCAGTTCTAGTTAAAACATTTTAAGGAAACTGAGAGGCTGGACTATGTTCTGAAGAATTTAGATTGTGAACAGACTGAAAATCAGCTCAAGTGAAGATCAGATGAAGGAAAAAGGAGTATTTAGCTTGGCTCAAAGAAGACTTGAGGGATATGTGGAATCTTCATAGCATCTGAAGTCACATCAAGCTGAAGCAGAATGTGCCTTGTTCTCCTGGACTTCCACTGACCTAAGTCACAGAGAATCCAGAAGTAAGTTTAATTTTTGGTTTTGATCAGATCTGTGATTTCGTCAGAGTAGTTTCCAATAAGGAATACAGCTTGGCACCTTCTCTGTGACCTAGAACCTGAGAAATAACTTGCCCAAAGTTACATTGCTAATATGTGCCAGAGGGCAGACTTGAACCCTAGCTTTACTTGACTTTGAAGCCTTTCTTTGTTTGCTGTTGTCTGCTTCTTTATACTTGATCTAAGGAAAGCACTTTTAACAATTAGAAACAAACAAAAGAAAGTTGAATGAACTATGGAACTAGGAATAAGAATGTCAAAATGTCAAGAGAGTAAGGACTTATCACTAGCTATCTACAAGCAAAGCTAGGTGATTTCTAGGATGTTGCAAAGCAAATTCTTATTTGTTTTTAATTTTGAGATTCTCTCATTCTTTAAATTTCCAGGGTCTTTTGTTTGACCCTCCCATATCCAATCCTGTCAACTTTACCTTTGTACCCATCTGTCATATAAAAAAATGACAGATAAAGAGTACCTTTCTATCCTTCATCACTGCTGAACTACTGAACCTCGGCAACACCCCATTAGTTGATCTAACTAATCAACTGCCTCAAGTCTCTCCCCACTCCATTAAGTCACTAAAGTTATTTTCCTAAAGTTCAGATATTGATCATGTCAACACCTCAATCTCCAATCCCCAGGCTTAGAAAACTCCAGGGGCTTTTTATTCCAATTACTTTCCTTCTAATTCTTATTTGTCTTGTATATAGCTTGGATGCAGCTTTGTATATACTTGTATGCTGTTCATACAAGGGCAACGAATATCTTTTGCCTTTTTTGTATCCCCAGTGTTTAGCTCAGTATCTGGCACATTGTTGGTACTTGATATTTACTGAATGATTGGTTGACTGAACTCCTCTGGGCCAAAAGGTGCTATAGTTCAATAACTCCTTTAAGATTCTAAAAGGTCCCAGTGACACATCCATAGCCATTTCAAAAATTATTTTTGGCTAGCCAAAAGGACTAGAAAAGGCCTTTGCTACCGGGCAACTGGCATCTGGAGACTTATAACCATGACTTACGTGCTATTTCTTGTCCTTCCCTTGTCTCCCAACCCCTCCTTTCCCTCTTGCTTATTTCATTTTTTTTTTTTAGAAAAATGTCAAGAGTGTTTGCTCTTAGTTTATAAACGTCACATAAAATATGTATTAAGATCAAAGATATGGCTCTCTGAAGAAAGCAATCAATCATATCAGGATTTAGAGGGGGGAAGAACTTTAGACATTATCTAGTCCAAGTTCCTCATTTAACAGATGGTCATAAGGCATTAAGGAGTAGACTTAAGATTCAAATCTGTGGTCCCTTAATTACACGCCCAGCACTGTAAGTGGTCACTGAAGTAGTACAGTAGCCAAAGAGCTAGAAGTCAGGAATTCAGAAAAACTGAGTTCAAATCCAACCTCAGATATTTACTAGCTATGTAACTGAGCAAGTCCCTTATCCTATGTCTATCTATCTACTAAGGATGATAATAGCATCCATTTCCTAGGGTTGTGAGGAGAGTCTTGATAAATCTCTCTGTAAAATGCTACATAAATGCAAATTATTAAATATTGACTTATTAACAAAAGAAAGACATTGTTCCATGATTAAGGAATTTAGATTTATAAATAGGACCTAGAGAGACTCAATAAGTACTTGAGAAACCTGAATTACTTGATTATTAGAAGTGAGCTGTTGATAATCAGAAAGGGAAAATTAGATAGTAGAAATGATTTTAAATTTTAAAAAGATTACAGAATCATAGAATTTAAAAGTTATAAATCATCTGCTTGGCCATCTAGTCCAACCTATAAATGAAAGGAATCCTCACAAATTCAGTAGTCAGCACAGATATGTCATTTTTCTTTGCCTGTTTTCATAAATATAACCTTCCAAACTTCTAGCAGTCCAGAAGTCCTTTTGGTCTTTCTTGACTGTGAAAAATGAAAATCTGGGATGCCCTTTGTAACTCTCTTGCTATTCTCATCTTACATGGATGAATTCACTAAGAACTCTTGTTTATAATTACCTTTGATTTTGCTGCCTATCACTGTTGGCTATATCTACTTACAAGAAACTAAATAATATTTCCACCCCCTTTGGCATTTATATCTTCTCAGTATTTGCAAACAATCATCACACTGCTTCTTAATCACCATCTGATCAAGCTGTACAGTTGTTTAATCTTTCCTCTTAAATCAATCCCTCCAGCCGTTTAAATCATTTCCGTTGCTCTTTCTGGTCCTGTGGCCAATTTGTTCATTTCTGGGAAAACTGGCACCAAACTATTCCAGATGCAGCTTCACAGTTGTATTTACAGCTAATATTTATTGAGTGCTAACTGGGTGCTTGACCTTGGAGTAGGTAGTGGAGAGAAGGGCTCCAATCTCTGTCAATTTATAGAACCACTGTGGTAGCATCTCTGAGGCACAGGAAGGCTTTGAATTGCCCTTGCTGTGTAATATTTCTATCACTTTATTCTTTGACTACTTCCCAATAACACAGCATCCCCAAAACATAAATCAATTAGCAATAAGATCCATAGGCAAAATATCTTATTGGCAGTAACTCGAGGTTAAAGCTTCTTGATCTGGAATCTCCGATCTTGATTTTTAAAACATCTTGAGAACTATATTTCAACAAAATTGATTTTCTTCTTAATTTTATGTATTTAAAAACATTATCCTAAGAAGGAGTTCAAAATGTTAATAGACTGCCAAAAAGGACCAAGAAAAAGATTAAGGACTCTTAAAATGATATGGCCACTAACATTAAAAGTCTAGAATTCATTGCTTTAAAAGCCATGTCCATGCAACTAGTTAGGCAGCTAGGTGGCATAGTGGATAGTGATGGGAGGCAGGAAGCCTAATATCCCCGAGTTCAAATCTGGCCTCAGAAACTTTTGCAAGTCTCTTAACTGCTGAACTGTTTACTCATCTATAAAATGAGCTGAAGAAGAGCAAACCACTCCACTATCTCTGCCAAGAAAACCCCAAACAGGGTCACAAAGAAAAGCAACTTTACAAGACCATATAATTATTACTATTCTTTTCATATTCCTCATGTTTACCATAGAGCCTGGAATATAATGCATGCTCCATAAATATTTTCAACTGAAAAAGTCAAATGGAGATAAATCTAACCAGAGATGAAGAAATTGGGGCAGGGTCTGTCTTTTCATGAGTATAGAGAACTCCTGAGGGAAGCCTCTCCACCAATATGCATCAGTATTTATCTATGCAAGTTGTCATCAAGAGGTAGGTGGCTTAGGAGTTAGAAAACTGGGCCCAGTCAGGAAGATGAATTAAAATTTGGCTTCAGATGCTTACCATCTGTATGACCCTGGACAATTTAATACATTTGTCTTAATTAATTGGAGAAAGAAATTACAACCTACTCTTTCAATGGGGGCAGGATGTAGTGGGAGTTAGGGCATGGGATCTTCAAGGACTAGTACCTCTGATACAAGTGCTTGCAAATCCCATTTCAGGGCTGCCATTCCATCCAATTCACTTAAGTCATATGTTCATTGGTCATTAAAAAAACCACTTTGCCTAAATGAAAACAGGTTTGCAAAATGTTTAGAGCTTTTGTGAAATTGTAATATCCATTTGTAAATTATTGATTTAAAAAGTCTTTTTATTACATAAAGCTTAATACTTTTGAAGCTCAGTTTCTGTAATTTGCAATTGAAGGTTATTTTACCATTTGGAAGGGTGACAAGTCATTTTAACTATTATTTTTTTTCAAACTCATCAGCAGAGTACTAAGGTTCTTTTTGAAAAAAGGAAGAGTGTTGGTTATCATCAGAGTTGAATAAAGGACAGGATTAGTGGAATGTTTCCTCAAATATATCACCGTGGGCCTTGCTACAAGTGCACTCTTTCCTTCTTATTCAAAATCCATCATTTTCCCATTTTACTAATTCTAATTACTAATAATGATTGAACTTCTAGTTCAATTCTCACATTTTATAAAGCACAGAAATCTTAGGAAACTTCACTATGGTTAGATTTTTCTGACTTCAAATAACAAACTTTTTCTATACAAATTAGTGTGATAAAATTTTACTTCATGTTACTTTTTTATATGTCCATCTCATGAGCACCTGCCATATTACCTTCCTAAGATTTCCCCTTCAGGGATAGACTCTTCTAACTTCAGATCTTCTAAATTGTAAGGCTGTAAAAAAAAGATACTGACCTGTATTTTTTGGCTTCCATAAAACAGTGGTTCTTAAAACACAGTCTATATTTTGAAGGCATCCTCAAGGTCAAATTATTATTTTCACTGTAATACTAGAATGTGTTCATTTCTAATATTAAATATTGACAAGTATAGCCAAATTAACCAAATCCCTTAGAGAAGGGTGCTCAATATTTAAGAAGATGAAAGGGATCCTGAGAACAAAGCTGAGATAACTGCTGCTGCAACTGGAAAGGACTGGAAAAATTAGCCCCAAACACTGGGGATATTCAACCAAAGATTAACAAGGCAAAAAATTGAGGAGTACCGATTTTTTAACATTTTTATTACACAGTAAAGAATACAACAATACCTGAATCATACTTTAAAGATTCACAGGTTGACAGACCATACATTACAGTCCAACTAAGGAAAAAAGGATAAACAAGAAACCACAGTTCAGACATAGTAGACTTAAAAAGCTCAAAGAGTATGCTGACAAAAGCATGATGCCCAGGCCCTGCCCCCCCAGTGTTAGTCTACCATTAACTTGTGGTACATGTCTGAATTAAGTATTGCACAACAACTTTTTTTTTTTTCACAATAATGTCGCAGAACCCAAAATAATAGTAAAAAAAATTACTTCAAATCTGCATTTCAACAGTCTCCAATTTTTTTTTTTCTGTCCCTTGAGGAATTCGGACAACATGGAGTCACTTTCTTTCCCTAAGTATTCCAGACGTAGGCATGCTTTGCATAAGTAAACCAGCCTTGTAATTTTTAAATCCCCAAGACATGCACCTACACAAAAAATTTTTTTTAAAAAATTAAAAAAAAGACAGGTGGCCCTGTCACACACAGTCTCATGACAGAGAAAGAGAGAAAGAGAGAAGAGTAAAAGACAGAGATAAGAGATAGAGGACGCCCTATTCCTATCAGCGACCACCATTCAGTTATATCCAATGAAGTTTAACTTTTTTAAATGTGTTATACCTACAAATTATACTCTCACAAAGCCTGTATATAAGTGACAAGCAAAAAAAGGAAAGTAACAAAAGTTTTTTTTTTCTTCTTTCTCTTCTTTAGGTTTATGAGGTCTGCATTGTTACCAAGAAGTGATATGGTTTGCAGCTGTATGAGCTTTACTTTTGGTATCCTGGTTCTTTTGTGCCCATTTGGTTTGACTAGACCAGTTTTTGTTCGCTACTGGTGCAAATATACATGCTGTCAGAGGTAGAGTGAAAGTTTTTGCCACTGAGGAGACTGTAGCAAAACAGGAGGAGAGGAGAAGGACGAGGAAAAGGGGGGAAATAGGAGTTGGAGATAGAGCTCAGAGTTAGGGATTTTTGTATTTGTTTTCACTCAGGGTGCCCTGAATTTAAAGTAATGAGACATACTGTACTAATCCTTACTTTACACACTAGTGTTAAGAATAACAGTGCTGTTTCACATATATCACAGCTTCTAGAGATAAAGACGTATGGGTATGACATACCTCATTTTATTTTATTTTTTTGGGATTATCTAAACCCTTCGTAGCCTAAAACATAGAATAGCTCTATAAGAAAGGACTGTCCAGTGTCACAAGCAGACTAGAAACCAGAGTGAGGTCAAATGAGTCTTGGGAGCACCATGATAAAAATATAACCCATTCAGAGCCTGGTTATGTGCTTTCCTTTCCCTTTAAGCAGGTGTGCTGGCAGATGGATTTCCAACATGGAGATGTATTTATTTGCTCATCAGAACTTTGAGTTGAAGTGTTATTAAAAAAAAAAAAAAGGAAACCAATTTACAGATGAGAATACAGGAATGAACGCTTATGTTTTCAGATTCAGTTAACTAAAGCCAAATGAAGTTTCGGATCTCCTCTTTGCAGGTATTTAGTAAGCCCTTTAAAAGAGTAATCTAAGAACTGTAGGAAAATTGTGAAGGATAATGGATCATTCACAAAATTTTAAATAAATGCCTGGTGTGTTTTTGTGTATGTATGTATGTATGTATTTTTATTTAACACTTTGTTCCCAGCCTTGAAAACTTTGGTTGCCTACACAGCCTACACAATTGCTGACTTTCAATAAAGCACACAACCATGTCCTGGGCTATTATTTTCAAAACTAGCAAGTAGTTCTGGTCTGGACCCTGGACAACGAAGGGTTAATGGATTCACACTATACCTTGCTGAACATGTTTAACCTGCTGATCATTTGGAAAGTAGTTACTGGTGCTTTTCAAAATTCCGATTTTGGTCCATCAGATCAGTCTTTGGCTGACTTCCCTTTTTGTAATAATACTGTATAACCTGGCATTCAGCAGTGTTAAAGCTGTCAATCTACACCTCAGCATTTGGAGCTCTAATTATTTTTTTTTTGAAAAATCAGAAATACTTAAACGACCTTACAGCGATATGCATGCACTTTTTTTTAAAGTAGGATATCTTGTTATTTTATAAAAAATGTCCCTAAATAGTGAATTTTGGGAAAAACAAAAAGAAAAAGAAAAAGAAAAAAATCCACCACTACTCTATGCTATAGCTAAACTTGGCAAAATGGCTCTAGCATATTTAAAATGAGTTTGCTCAAAAAAAAGCATGCCTAGGGAGTCATTGTGACAGTGCAAAATACATTTATGTACATCCCTCTTACAAAAACACCAATGTTAGCATTCCATGAAGCATGCTCGTTTTCAGGAAAAAAAAAATCCTATAACAGAGTGAAATAGCAGCTCCCAAAGATAGCTTTTTTTTCTTTTCTTTTCTTGAGGACAACCAAAAAAGGTCTTTTTATTTTTAAACTACTAGAGAAATATCACTAATACATACAGATATAAAAGCAGCATAGAAAGATACAGGTTTCTCACCAACTAGGAATAAAGAGACTAAATGTGGGCATATGGTTAAACTACAATGCATCTTCACATTTGTCCAACACATTTACAAGAAAAACACCATTGGGAAACCTCACAGGACAGAAGTGTTTTAACACCAAGAGAACTACTATTTTTTAATTAAAATTCCAAACAGGGTGGGGTTGAAAAAATTTGGAAGGGGGCTGGAGCTGAAGCCACCATTTATTTTTTTAAAAATTATTTTTTCCCGATATAAAATGAATGAGCTGGAATAGACCCGATTGTCTTACTCTGTGGAACCTTGCAAAAGTGAAGAAACGATGAAGGGTTATTTAGGGCAGCTGGCTGATGTCAAAGCTGCCAGTATGCTAATTAACTGCAGGCTGTGTCCCTTATTTATGTATATAGATATAGATATAGATATATTTTTTTTAAAAAAGGAGCCTTTTTTGTTATGGCATTTTTTTCCCCCTTTGCTGCTGTATTCATACATCCCACTTCAAATCACCTTTCATTTTTCATTCTGTTGACCTGGATATTATTATTTCTTTTCAGAAACAGAAAAAAAATGAACATCTGTGTCTCCTTCCAATCTGCTGCACATCTGCGCGTTTTGTAGCGGGTCTTCAAAGTTCAGTCAGTAACCCACGGACGCCATTCATCTTCTTGTTAAAATGTCTACTGCTGTATCCAATGCTCATGCCCTTGAGGGGTTTTTTTTCTCTCTTTTTTTTCCATTATTGTTATAAAGAACATTGTAACTTTTTTTTTTAATATTAGCATTTTTGCTTTCAACAGCAATTAGCAATCTCTTGGTTTGCTGTTTGGTAAAGCATCTGTTAATGAGGTCATCTAGTTTAAAAATCCCAGCTACTGGAGAATAACAGGGAGGAGGTCAAATCTAACATTTTGTGTTATATTCTCTGTTCTCTTTTCAGTTCTCTAAAGAAAAGATATCTTTGAAATCCACAATAAGTCATTATGACCCGTTACTGGCCTTCTGTATTTTTTTTTATTTGTTTTTTGTTTTAGAATTTTTTTTTTTTTTTTTTACTACTGCCTCAAGATACAGTAAGTTCTATTTTGCTGAATATTTAAAAAAAACAACTTTGAGCATCTGAGGATGAGGAATTGGTTTTTATGTTTGTTTTGTAGGTTTTCCTCTAACAGTTCATTTTTAACGAGGAGTTGTGTCTATGGTAGATGGGGTTCCAGGGGTAGTTGACCTAGGAGTGGCTGCTGGTGGTGTGTCAATAGGGCTTCCTGCCCCACTGTTGGGAGTCACAGAGGAACTGACTGCTGGTGTCTCTCCCTGCTGTTGGGCTTGGAGGGTCTGTCCACAGATGTGATGATGTTTCTCCCAGTCTTTGTGCTGGCAAAATGAGCCACAGTATCTTGCTGTATTGCAACCACTGCAGGTTTCACTTGCTTTACGTCCGCAATTCCAGCAACTCTAAAATAGACAAGAGGGAAGATTTTAAAACCTACAAACACTGTCATATTCTACTCAAAATCATACCTAGCTTTTTTAAAAAATTTGCAAGCACAAAATATGCAACATACTTTGGGACTATCCTTACAAATACTATTCACAGAGGTCATCTCAACTTTCCATTAGTAATCATTCTAATGTTAAGTAAATTTTTCAGTTTTTAATAGCCAAGCCGCTTTCTCAGAACATGCACTGATGTCCATTCCACTATCCCAAACAACACTCCCTAATTCTTTACTCTCACTGCTCTTCTGATAGTATCTTCCATGTCATCATTATCAGCTCTTAACATATCCCCTATAGTATAAACTTATTTTTCTTAAGACTTTCATACAAATTTAATTAGGACTGAAAATAACCACAGCCAGCAAAATAAGATGGAGATGATGCAATATTAGACATTTCATATTTTACTTTCAACTCAGTTCTTAAGTTTGGTTTAGAGAAAATCTTTGAGACAAGCCATGAAATGTTTTCATGCTTAGTTTTCCAAGCCGTAATTAGGTATTCAATCTATCTTCCCATTATAGTAGCAAGATTTTAAAACCATTCAGAAAATGTTTAGTGCTTTTGAGGAACCTGAAAGAGTAGATTGGGAGACCTTTGATATTTTTGGGGGGAGGGGAGCACAATGGACCCAACAAAGAAATTTGAGTCACAAATGTTCCATAAGAGGTCCCATTTAGTTCATTTCCTAACAATGTGATGTCAGGAAAAATACTGATGACAGGTAGAACCTCAGGTGGCTTGTTGCTATGTGATGGCAAAAGCAACAAATATCATAGAAGCAAAGAGAAAAAAAATGCCCATTCACTTTTCTGTTTGTTTTATTATGTTTTATGACACTGGGAATAAAAGATTCTGTTTAAAAAATCATTGAGAGCCTGTCAATCTGACACATTGACATTCTGGTGCAGTTTGTCATCATTCTTATGCTATTGTGTCAGTCAATAAAAATCAAAGGGATGACTTAACATCAGTGTCTGCTAGCCTCTGTCATGTTGAGAATTCAAAAAGTCACATCTACAGAACACAATTTCCATCTCCCTTTCAATTTGGACCCACCTAGATGTGCTAAGTCCCAAGTAAGATGTAGCAGAGGATACAGAGGTGAGTAAGATCAAGGTCCCCCCTGGCCTTCATTGGGCTTAAAACTAAACTGAGAGATACATGCCTAATTAAAATTAAAAATTAAGAATTAAGGAAAAGGGCATATAAAGGAACACAGATTCTAGGGATGGGTATAGAAAAAATATTCCATTAAGATGAAAGGAGTGGCCAGTCAGGGAACAAAAAAAAATGTCTAATGGATGAGTAGGGCTCTGACTAGTAAAAATGGGGGGAGGTGGAAAAGAATGAGAGGGTAGAGAGAAAACATAAAAGTGAAGAGGATAACCTCTTCCAAAATACTCTTAGGAATATTTTGAGAAGCAGACCAGTTTCACAGATCTTAGGGCACATACAGAAGACCAATATAGATGGCTGAACCCATGAAATGGATTCAAATATGAATTTTATATGTGGAATAAGAATTTAACACGTAGGCAATAGTGAAACAATTCATTTAAGACTCATTAAAAAATAAATAACAGAAAATTTGACTAATGAGGACAGCTCTTAAATCCATTATAATTATTGTTAGGTGGTAGGAAAATTCATCCTGCCTGGTATCAGGTTCCCCCTTCCTCCCTTTTAGCTATCCCAGAAACTACTTTGGACTATGAAGCTATAGAAAGGCCCACCCCACTGTGGGAAGCCTTTCCCCTTGCATTTTCCCTTTATTCCCTTTCCTGCCTGGGGCTGCCAAAAATCCATCTGGGTTTCTTGACTGCTCAGAGGCTTGAATGAGATGGGAGTCAACAACTCTATTCCTTCTGGCAAGATAGAAGACCACCAGGTCTTACCATCTGTCCTTCCTCTATATCCTGCAGACCCCTAGCACTATCATCTGACCTATTGACCCTAATCTAAGTACCCTTGGGCCTTGCCATCTGCCCTTAAGACTTCTCAGTTTTTCCTTCTTCCTTCCTGCAGCTGATTTTTTTTTTAATTTATTGCCTCCCCCATTTAGAATGTGCGCTCCTTGAGAACCAGAATGGTCTCGCCTTTTCTATTTGTAACTCTAGTGCCTAGCATAAAGCTTTGCATATAAGGGTAAGCATTAACAAATAATTTTTCATTCATTGATTAATTCAAAATAGCTACATGGAAGTCTGGCTCTCAATCTCACATAAAGAAAAATAGGATGAAAATTAATAATTGTGACAGACATAAACTGCATTTTTTATTCAAATTCAATTAAACTAATTAAAAAAAAACAATCTCCAAGGAGACATATTTGATGAGCAGCTTTATTAATGGCAGGTTAAAAGTCCTATCTTCCTTAAAATTAATTGAATCCTGTTGCATTGATAATGAATACAGAGGTGTGGATTTCTGCCTTCTCAAGTTTTCTTCATTTCCTACCTCCATACAAGTTATGACACTCAGTCCCAAGAATGAAGTTTGCTTCCTAGAGATTTAAGACTTTAGAATAATGCCAGCTGATTCTGGAACAAATCCAGTAAATAAGTGAGATTCCTAAACATCAGAAAATCTCAATTACAGGACAGAGACCTAAATCCAAACCAGTATTTTAAGGAAATTAAATATTTAATCTGAGTCAAGTGGCTTCTTTAGGAAATATCCTGGTGTTAGCTCGATCCTTTCTTGGCAGAGACACATTTTGGCAGATACAAGGGTGGTGACTGCCCAACACTCAATAGCTCCTTCAGATTGAAGTCAGATGTACACAGCATTCTCAATTTAAACTGATTAAACACACAGACTAAACCAGGTAATTACAAATGCATGTGTTGGCAGTTGGGAAAGGGAGGAGACAGAATGGGGACTTGCTTATTTTTTAAAGTGTTTTCAAAGATGGGAATAATTTTACCAAAAAAAAAAAAAAAAAAAAAAAGTCAAATTACACCAAATACAGAAACAGATGTTTGAGGGTAAACTGTTGGGAATTCAGACTTCTTGTCTATCATCACCTGGTTTTGATTCTGGATTCAAGAGCTCAGGTTAGTTTCACCTCGATAGACTACTATTTCAAGATTTTAGAAAACCACTGGGACTTATGTAGTCTGTCTCTCTCACTTAAAAAAATCCCTTATTTTCATCTTTATGAAAGGTATAACAAAGACTAGGTAATGTTTTGATTTGGGTGAAAACTACATTTTTATAGCCTCTGATAGAGCAGAAAAAAACAAACAGATAATTTATCAATGTGTGAACAGAATCTTCAATATAGACACCCAAAGCTGTTATTTAAGTTTTAAATGCTTCTTGGAAAACTCAACATTTAAAGAAGAGGAAAAAGAAAAACCAATTTGTTGTACTTGGACTCAAATTAAAGCATTCATGTTCAAGTTGGTATTGGTATGAGTACTTTCCCCCATGGTGGAATTTTTGTCCATCTCTTTCTGTAAATCATCCAAAGAGAGTCCATGTGGTCAGGAGAGGTATTCTTAACTGTCAAGCTATCGGTTTTCAATGTCCTTTTCCAATCACAAATATCATGATGATGTCTTCTCCTGATAATACTTGCACACATGCTCTCCATCATCGGGAACACGACTCAGCTTTAAATTGCCAAGTTTTTGCACTACCAATTGAGGTCACCTACAGTTTTGATTCTTCTGTGATCGTGCTGTTTTGTGATTCGTAACCATATGGCACCACTGGGAGAACATTAGGTAGTGTGAAAAAAATGGGCTTTTCGAAGGAGTTCAGCTTAAGATAATTGTAATAAGCACTGCACAACTTTTCAACTATAATCCAGCTCCTCCTTGACCTATTTATTCAATTCTGGGCCCAGTTCACTCTGTAATACCTGTTCAAGATATGCATATTACTAATGGACTAAAACAAAATGCTATCCAACCGATTGAATTTTGTTACCAGGATGACTCATAGTTTTTCATAGATGAGAAATGGAGAGCAATATCTTTTAATTACCTGAGGAGGCCTTTGGATTATGAAAAGTGAGGAAGTTTCAGTTAGCATACTGTGAACCACAAACAGGAATATCTGGAATACCTTGGTAGGTATTCCTACCTTTTGGGGTACAAATTATTAGACTGGATTCAAATAATCAATCCAGTATTGGGTAAGTCCAATTGAGTGAATGGGGTCTGCAACAATGAATATCTACAGACCATCTACCAATACACTAACTTGGAAGCAGAGAAATAAAAATCACTAACCACTTTAATTCAGACCAATAAAGGCTATTCAAATCATATTGGTTCCTAAGTAAATTTGCTGTTCACAGAAGTGACAAAGATAAAGATGGTGTAACATCAGTAAATGTGTCTAAGATCCTAGTTAAAAAAAAAAAACTACAGCAATATATAGCCAAAAATGTATCTATTAGCAATAATTCCATCATAAGTAGGAATCATTCTAGAGATGGATGAATAGTTTAATATTAGATAACAATTAACATAATTAGTCCTATTAAAAGCAAAAAAAAAAAAAAAACCCACTCAAATTACTCAATTCAGAAATGGAGAGGGAAAAGAGAGGAAGAGCGGGAATATGAGACAGCAAAAGCTTGAGTTTAACAAATTACAATATTTAATGCTAACTTTAGACTTAAAGCAAGGAAGCTTCCTTTTCCCCACTCTTATGATACAGTTCTAGAAATGTGAATGGCAAGGAAAAGAGAAACATTATCACAGACATAGAAGATACACAACTCTATAGAGACACAGTAAAAGAATTTACTGAGATAATGAAAAGTGTCAGTATATGAATACAATGCAAAATTAAACCATAATATCAATAGCAAAGACAAAATTCAAACAGAAATAATAGAAAGGAAAATCCTATTCAAAGAAATCACAAAACAAATAAAACGCCAGTCAATATACCTTACAAAAATACAATTATAAACTAGACTTTAGGAAAAAGATGAATAGTTTGGAGTGATTTTCTTGGTTTGAGATTGGGTTATAGCAATATAAAAACAAAGAAAAACCTCAAAAAATTAATTTGCAAATTTAGTATTATACTAATCAAACTATGAAGTGATTATATAGGAGTAGACAAAATAGTATTTATTAAGAAGAATCTTCACCAGGAAGAAGGGAAGAGAGGAAAGGAAGAAAATAGAAGTAACAAGGGAGAAGTACTTCTAAACACTGACTTGCATTACAAAGTGGTAATCATCAAAATCAATTAACTGATTTTTTTTTTTTTAAAGTAGGAGAAATAATGCAACTTGATGACCTAGTGTTCAATAAACTTAAGAACACAAATTACTTGGAGAATTCTCTATCTGTCAAAAACTGCTGGGAAAACAACAAAGTAGTATAAAAGAAATTAGATTTTTACTAAACATTTATACTATATAGCCCTAACAACTCAAAATGGACTCATGACCTCAATGTTAAGTCACCCCTATCCTCTTCCCCCAAAATGGATCAGATGCTTTTTCATAACCAAGGGGAAAATTATTTACCATAAAAAATCTCATACTTTAAAAGAAAAATTTTGATTATAGTAAATTAAAAAGCCTTTACATAAATTAATACAACTAGGATAAAATGGCAAATTATTGAATGTTAAACAAAAAAAAAATCAAAACCCAAAAACCCTATCATAAAGCATTAATATATCAAAGGGATTTGAGCATGAATATATAGGAACCACCATCAAATGATGTTAACAGTTCTCAAAAGAAATTCACATTGTTAACCAACTATGAAAGATTGTTCTGCATCACTAATGGAGAAAATGCAAAGAAAAGTACATCTGAGGTTTTATCTAATACCTAGTAAATTTGAAAAGAGAACAAATAGACTAACTTAAATAGGAAAAGATAGGCACATAAATACATTATTGGTAGAGCTAAAAATTTCTTCAACTCTTCTGGAAATTAATTTGTCATTATGCTAAGAAAATGACTAAAATGTCATTTGGTTCAAACTGTTTCTATATATCTTAAAATCATAGATTGAAAAGTTCCCATATCCACCGAAATATTCCTAGCAGCATTTTTTATTATAGCAGATAATATGAAACAAGGTAAATGCCCATTGATAGTTAATAAACAAATGAATATAATTATTACTGCAGTTTAAGAAATCATCAATATAAAGAATTCAGGAAACATGAAAAAAACTGTATTAAAAATTACAGTGAATGTAACAAAATCAAGTAACAATATGCACAACATATTTACATAAACAAAATTAATTTTAATAATTAGTTGTTTGGCCCCAAATAAGAGATGAGAATGCACATCTAGGCAAATAAGTCTCTCAGACTCCCAAAGAACAATGTGACTAACTGAAATAATACTAATTGACATTTTTATGGAGCTTTTACGTTTGCAAAGCACTTCATATTTTCTCATTTGAGATCTATTACAGCCCTGTAACATATGTACTAAAGGCATTAGTCCTACTGAAGGGGGAAAAACAGTAGGCTCAGAGAATTATGTGACCTGCCCAGAATCATAGTAATTAGAGGCAGAATTTAAAAGCAAGCCATCCTGACTCCAAGACCATTCATTAATCTATCTACGACGTCAAACAGTATCTCTGAAACAGAGCAACATTCTGAATAACTGAGAACAAATTTTATTTGACACATTTATTTTTCATTGATCAAAGGCACCCATTCCTCAGTTGTTTCATCATCTCTTAGAGTTATGAAAGATAAGAGTAAAATGGGCTTAATTCAAAAAATAAGTCTGAAAGAGTTGGGCTATGAATCAGAAGCACAGAGCCCAGATCTCCTAGAATTTACCTGAATGAGTTATATATACAAGACTTAAAATATTTTATGAAATCTGAAGTTGACTTGAGTGTTTTGTTCTATTCTATCATCCAGACTCATGGGATGAGAACTTCAAAGGATCTTAGGAATTATTATTCTTGGGGTAGCTAGGTGGTACAGTGGATAGAGCACTAGCCCTTAAGTCCAGAGGACCTGAATTCAAATCTGACCTCAGACACTTAATACTCCCTAGCTGTGACCCTGGGGAAGTCACTTAAACCCCTATTGCTTCAGGAAAATCTTTTTTTTTTCCTGGTCTCATTTTAAAAAGGAAAAATCAGGCATAAATAATAATTGTGCTCCTCTGATACCAAACTAATACTCTTTCTAGTATGCTATTTTAGGGTGTTTTTCCTAATATATTTGCTTCATATTGGCAACTCGTATTCACTGTTCTAAAAGAAGGTACTGGTACTGCAACTCCAATGGCTCATGATGGGGGAGCCTTAAGTTTAGATATAATCAATAGCCCCCTCTGTATTGTTCTCAGAGCATTATGTCCTAAGTCACTTTGGGGACTCACTGTTTGGGATACTATTGTATTCTTGTGCCCCTAAGAGTTTTTCAAAATCCATTCTCCTGACTTGGGCTAAGGTTCCTGGCTTCTTTGACAAAACTGTACTTCCAGGAGCTGTTATCTTGTTTATGACATGGTTTATAACATGCCATCCTATATAGAAAGAAGGCATGTATGTAAGTCATAGGTATTCAATTTAAAATATTGCTGAAATTTAGTGAAATATAAAAGGTAAACATTCATCATTATTAATTGGATATGTATATTCCTTGAAACTTCCTATCAAATTTACTGTATCTGTTACTATCAATAAAACAGGCATTTATTAAAAACTGCCAAATATAAATATAATAATAAATATAAATTTAAATAAATAATATAAACAAATGAAGCAATCCTTATTTTCATGGAGATTGCTTTTTAAAAAAGACTCTTAATAATAATAATAATAATGGCTCACATTTACAAAGGGCAACTCGGTGAGATTAGAGAGGGCAGGTAGAGGTCTGGAAACTGGGACAAAAAAGACTTAAATGAATAAATTCTGATTCTAAATTGGTCTTTACATTGTTTTTTATAGTTGACTTGGTTATCATGGTTGGTCATTTCACAGCAAAATTTAAATGTTTCAAAGTTTTTTGTCTTTATAATGCTATTATTATATAAACTGTTTTACTGTTTCTAAACTATTCTACCCTGTATTTGTTCATATATATCTTCCCATTAAAAAATAAAACCTATCCTCTTGATCATTTCTCAGAGCACAATAGAATTCCATTACATTTGTATTTCATAATTTGATTCTTATCAAGTTTCTGCCTCAAGTCTTTCCTGACTTGCTCTAAACTATCTGCTACACGGCTGCCAATGGGCCCGGGCCCTTAAGCATACATTTGATCATGTCATTCTCCTATTCAAACTTCAATGGCTCCCCATAAAGTTCCTGGATAAAATATAAATTGTTTTAGTGTTCAAAGTCCACCAACACCTAAAGCCAACTTATCTTTCCAACCTCATTCTACATTACTTCCTTGGATGTATTTTGCAATTCAACTAAACTGTCCTCTTCCCTGGAATATGCTCTCAATCTTCAACAAATCAAAAATGATCTCTCTTACTTAAAAGTAAGTGCAGCTCAGACATCACCTTCTGTTCCCAATTATCCCAACTACTAATGCCTTCTTACCCTAACTACCATGTATTTATTTATTTATGTTTGTACTTTTTTGAGGGAAGAAGACTTGCTCAGTACCAATAATAGGGTCTCATGTGCACAAAGCTGATTCTTCATAAATAACGGTTATGTATGTACACATGTCTTTATAAATACACATATGCAAAATGATACTTTTATATTTATTCTTAGTGCTATACAATAAGAAAACTCTTTTTTTTCCTAGCTCCTATTTTAACTTCAAATTGCCTACAATGAGTAGATTTGTAAAGGCCTGGCTAAGTCTTACTCTATAAAGTTCTTCATTGCCAAGTCTAAAGAAGTCATCTATTTCCATGCAGTTTTCTATAGTCTCTGGAACCCACTGGTTACCAGTTCTTTGATCCTGGAAGTAAGTGTCTATTAGCTGACTTTAAGCCAGTGGTCTACTATCAGGACTCAGCCTCTGGAAATGTTAAAGAGATATATTTGTTCAATGCTGCTATTTTAGAAGGGCTACTGAATTGCCCTTCTTCAGTGGACTGTATTCAGTTCATCTCTTTGTAAATTGTGGCTAGAAGGTGACAGTTTTACTGCTGCAGGTACACATCAATTTGGTGACTCAAAACTCACAGCAGTCCATTGGTGTAGTATAGTTTATCTTGGATTATTTGGTTGAGGTCCCACTAATAATCAATAATAGCAAGGGGGAAACAAAGTTAATCTGAAAGAACACCACTTCTTAGAAGCAGGAAGGAAATTTATGAGTTCTTGTTATTCAAAATCCTTCTCAAAGACTAATGAAATACAGGCCCAAAGCAAGCTGGAGAAATATTTTAAAACCATTAATTTAACAGGAAAAGATACTTAGGTAATTTTAAGTAGAAAAATAAAATTATATGCAAGATATGAAAATGTTTGGTGGAACATAAGATTATGTCAGTTATTAAGGCTTTCTATAACCTGGCTGCAGACTTTCCTGTCCATATTACATTTCTTATTGATCCTGTATATGAACTTTTTTTTTTACATAATCCTGTGGGAAGAATATTACATCTTCCTCTTTCTTTGACCTGACCCCTACTTGTTAATGTTTGTGGGGTTTCATAACATCATGCATCCTTTTCCTTCTGAATGTTGCTGAAGGCATTGGAGAAAGTTTAACACTTTGCTTTTTTATATCACTGAGAAAGTTTTCAAAATGCTTTTCATGTACTGAATATTCTATTTCAGTCTCATGAACAACATATCCCCTTCTCTCTACCCCAAACCTAAAACTGAGGCTTCTAATGATGAAAGTCAAATTACGAGGAATTTTAAAAGAACATTTTCTTCTAGGTAGAAAAAGGTCCAGTTTATGAAATTGTTAAATGGTTCACCAGAAAGAGTGCTAGAGTTAGGAAGGCTCTTCTTTCCGAGTTCAAATCTGATCTCAGAAACTTCCTAGCTATGTGACGCTGGGGAAGTCACTTAACCCCATTTGCCTCAGTTTTCTCATCTGCAAAATAAGCTGGAGAAGGAAATGCAAATAACTCCAGTATCTTTGCCAAGAAAACCCCAAATGGGGTGAGGAAACATTGAAATTATTGCACAACAATAAATCAATCAATTATCCACAAATTATCATGTTTCCTACATTTTCTTTATGAAGATTTTGCTTCTTTTGATTATGAAGTTTGCAAATCCTAAAAAAAAAAGCCATTATTTAGTATATTGAGTAATCACAATACAAAGGGGATAGCAACCCTAAGCAAGAAGGGAGTAAGACTAAGCAATGAGATAGAGCCCACTATGTGCCAGGCATTGTGCCAAATGGTTTTTAGAAATACTATCTCATTTGAGATAAGTGGGAAATGTTTTATAACATACATATAATCTTTTAAAATAAACCTTAAAAATATCTAAAATCAAGTTCTCCTCTCACAGAGAACAGCGACTTCATACACAAAGTGTCATGACAAACATTGTGCTAAGCATCTTAAAATACATATATTCTGTGTATCTGCTTTCAATATTCCTTAACATTATTTATGTAGTCAGGTTCCCAATTTTTGTATTAGGTATAGACATTTAGTAAATGGCAAACAGGTATAACATGCTATCAAAATAAAGGTGAAGCACATGCCAGCAAAAGTCGTATGTATGGGGATGTCTTGAGCAAAATAGAAACTACTGGTATAAGCAACCATAAAAAGAGCCTTTGAGAAAAAAAATGGAGGAAGTGGGACTTGATGACATCTAAGAAATTAACAATATAGAGCTTAGGAAGCACTAAATTTTGCATAATTCATGCAAAATGACTGTGAGAAAAAGAATAGTAGTTCAAAGGATTAATTTATTAAACAAGTATTTATTATGGGCTGAGCAGTATACTAGTTGCTTGGGATGAAGAACAAAAGAAACAGTTTTCCCCTCAAGAAGCTCATATTCTTTTAGGACCAACTCCAATGTGGTGCAGGAGTACTTTGAGAAAAAAAAATGGTGGTTCCCCCACTATTTCTTCAGTCATTCCACAAAACAATAACACTAATAAATAATGTGATGGAGGTCACACATCCCAAGTCATTGACTTTAAAGTTTACAGTACATTGTAATGGAGCGTAGACGTGAACACATTTGTCTAAAATCTCATAACTAGCAAGTTGTAGAGAATGAATTAGGATCAATGTCCTCTGATTTATTTGTTACACTCTACGACATATGACTGTGTATTCTTTTGTACATATTTTGGAGCTAAAGGAAAACTATGGATCCTGAAAGAAGGTCCCATATTATTTTAAGAATGTAAGAACTTAATTGACAGTTTTTTTCTTAGACATATCTTTGGAATTTAGTGTATACTTTTAACATACAAAATATCCTAAAGGTACCTATGAAAGTGATAATGTTTTAATAACAACAGCTTATCACAGTACTATTGCTATAACATAGAGCCAGACATTTTCTCCTTACACAAAGATGCTAATAAAAAAAAATAAAAACAAAGTTCTTGAATATCTTAGCTACAAGATGCCAATAAAATTGAATTTATGTCTGATTTAATTCGGCAATGGAATAATCAGTAGTTAAAGGGTAGATAAACTTCCCCTCGTCTCTCTTTTCCTGAGAAACTTTCAGATGTTGAAAATCAATTCCTTTTGTCTCCTTGTTATTCATCTGCTACACATTAAATAGAAACTCTGGGCATCTCATGATCCCACAGGGTCTTTCATCTCTAGAGAAGCCTGGTACAAATTAAATCCTCTCTCTCTCTCTCTCTCTCTCTCTCTCTCTCTCTCTCTCTCTCTCTCTCTCTCTCTCTCTCTCTCTCTCTCAAATTATAGATATGTATTGTAGCAGGCCATTGATTTATCAGCTCAAGCTTTTTGCTAGTTCAGCTTGGTGTGACTAGCTAATCGTGATCTTTCAACTGAAGTTGCTCCTTCGTAGGGCTTCAGATGTTTCAACTCTTGACTTGAGCATTTTATTAGATTGCTCTGATTATTTTACAAAATATTTTTCAAAGGCAGTTTTATATACTGTATTATACACTTACATTACCTAGGTTCTTGTGATAATGCCATCTAGGCAATTAGCTCCATTTTATATATAAACATATAAATCACTGTACAAGAACAACAGTTTATGAGAGCAATATTTTCTGATGGCAATATCCCACTATGAAAGGATCATCATAATGGTTATTACAAAGAATATGGAAATAAAAAATGTGCGTGAGATCACATTTAATTGAAGTAAAAATGTTATTAGAGTTAGACTAAAGGGACCTTCTTAATGAAAATTCTTTTTTGTATAACAATTTTAATATTTCATAAGGCTCTCCATTTTTTCCAGGTCTTCATTTAAAAAGAAATGAAATTTCATTTTACCCCAAACACTTAAGTATGAGCAATAACTATATTATTCTTTCACCATTAACTTCCTGTTGCATACACTGCCATATGCCCTTCCCTCCCATATAGAAATTTCAAAGCTTCTTATCTTTTAAGTCTACAGAGAGGTTTACCATTTCATTTCAACCTTATTCTTTATGTTTCTTTCATTTTATCTTCTTCCTACCAGATGTTATTCATCACACCCATAAGTTCACACATAATCCCTGTAGCTGGCATAAAAATCCAAATCAAGAAAAATTTTCATCTTCCACACTTTACTCACTTAATCTTTTGAAACTTTGTACTATACCAAATATCTTTATTATTGGATTCCTTTTTGGTATGAAGATAAACATAAACACAGAGCTCTAATCTAGATTTAGTTACTAGATTGAATTTTATGGAATTTTACCAAAATTTAATCTTATCAATTCATCCATCAAACCCAACAAAATATCTTAATCTGTGAACAAATTAGCATATTCTTTAGGATAGAGAACAAAAACAAATGGCAGTTAGCACTTTATCTTTTATATTCATATCCAAGTTACATGGTCAAACTCTTTCAAAATTTCAAATGTACTGTCAGACTAAGATAGGGAAACCAAGACATTTATATTTCTGATTTCAATGGATGCCAAATTCAAGCTACAAAAGATTATCTTAAAGCTTCTTCTCTTCAAGGACTTGGATAAAGGGCCATTTTCAAGGTTCCAGCTGAAGTCTTACCTCACTTGAATCTTCCTGTTGGTTGATAACAGCCAGGGCATCCTCAGCGGCCTGCCTCTTTGCTTCTGCAACCGTTCTCTCCATCTTGGCTCTCTCTGAAGTGATCATGTCATGGGCCTTCCTCTCTGCCTCTGACACAGCCTTTTGCAACTCAGTCATAGCTTGACGTTTCACCTCGTTGACTGCTTCCTCTGTAAAGAAACAAAATCCCCAAAGGGAAAGTCTGCAAATCAGTGGATTATGGTTTATCTACGAAGGAGTATTATGAAAAACATACTGTGAATTATCTAAAGTTTACACATTTCTAGTTGTATCAAAACACCACGAAGTCCTAAAAAACTATTATTTTTTCTTGAGTATTCTGAAGCAATTCCGTGAAAAGTTACCAAAATTTCTCTATGATGTTTTACCTATTGGGCACCTTCAACATCATCTTATTTTCCAAACTCACAAACATTTTCTTTTCACTCTATAGCAAACAAAAACAGAGTTCAGTTTTTAGTCAATAATATCAATATTTAATCTCCCTGAATTGTATCAAGCTTTTGGTCACCTAGAGCAGGAAGACTAGGCTTCTAATACAAAATGACCATGCCAGTTATTAAAGATTACTGGGGAGGCCCTCTATACTTCATACCTGTGATATATTTCATATTCTTTATGTTGAAATTTTTACATCACTGGTATAAAAGAAAATAGCAAGTTGAAACATTTTTCATATTATTAATAGTTTGCAATTCTTCTTTTGAGAAGTACTTGTTTATGTGATTTAATCACATGTCTATTTTTTCTTTATATATTTCTCTTTGTGTGTGTGTGTGTGTGTGTATGTGTGTGTGTGTGTGTGTATGTGTAATCTCTTAGATATCAAACTCTTCAATGCATTAATTGGCTTTGCTAACTGCCTTCCCACCCACACTCCTCTTTAAAAATATTCTTTATTTTATGGGATGGCTCTCTAGGAGGGTAAAGGAAGAATTTTAGGCAAATTAGAAACAAAAATTTTAATTATATAAAATACTTAAATATCCTACCTTTGTACACTTATCAAAACAGAAAGGAAATAAGTATAAATGCATGTAATAGGCACATATATGCATACTCTAAAACATCAATCCATGTGTATATTCCTATATCTAAATATATGTATGTACAATCTCCTCTAAAACCTACTCCAATTTTTCTTCTAATTGAAAAATTAAATAGATAATACTGAAAAGATAACTCATAATAGCAATTAGGTTAATGCAGACCTTTTAAAGAAAATCAATGATGAAACAGACAATATAGCTTTACTTCTTCTATAATCATTTCCTGAGAGTTAGTAAGGGGGAAGGGGTAATATACATGTTTTATGATAGGAAAATGTTTAAATTTACTATTGCTTTCTGAATTATGCTTTCCATTTTCAAATTTTAAATAATCACTGCCATCTTCAACCAAACAACCAATTTTTAAAAATTAATTTACTTCATAATAGCATACTTTATTACAGCATAGGAGAAAATATTCTGGTTTTACATCGTTCATATCTGACTGGAAGAAAATACAAGCTGTCAAACTCATTATTCAGTTTTAGATCCAAAAAGAGTGCAAAGAATCTACTAACATACAATCATACAACTGACAACTACAAGTCATTTCCCTTTTAAAAAATTAACTATTCTAATTAACAAGGGAAAATATCCTCCCTCTGAATTAGTTTATCTAATTTTCATCTTTATTCAAAGCAAAATGACAATGATTAATTGAAAATTTAATAAGCAGTAATTATTAACTTGGCAAACGTAGTACCAATTAACACTCTATTAAAACTAATTATGACATGTTTCATTCAAGTGTTTGCACTTAATTGTTTCACCCACTTAAAAGCACCTTAATTAAATGTTCTGTTTAATTAAAAACATAGATTCCTAATAAAAATGTTTTACTGTAGATTAAAAATGTAAGAGTTACAAGTACTCCTCTGGTTGCCTAGTTTTCTGAGCTTTGTTTGACATACCTACATGCATAGCTTATGCAATCATCAAAAACCATCACCTAGCAATCAGTTGCCATGACACTTGTAACCTGATTTCTTTGAGCAGCATTCTTTAAATTATCTAAACTCTACAAACAAAAGGTATGAACAATTAAAGGACACCTTTTCTAATTAAAACATATAATAATTATATGGGATTTTTAAAAATATGCTCTCAAAACAAAAATTTTGCCAAAACAATATTACTGAAAAGCTGAGGGCACTTCTTATCTCCACTCACTATCCAAGTATAAATGAATTGGATAACAGGGACAAATAAGGGGGAACTTAAAGTGGGGAGAGAAAATAAGGATTGAGGGAAGTCCTACTCTTCTTCCATACAGTAAAAGCTTAATTTACTTTGAATATTCAAGGTGAATTAAAATTCTAAGTGGCAATACAGGACAATAATTTTTGCTTACGATCAAAGCTGCAGCTTGACTAATTGTGTATGCAAATCAGGCAATTTATATTTAAATTATGCATTCCTATTCTAGTCCCACAGGCATATACAGATCAGCAAAGAGAATTGGTAGGACATTGGCAAGGTGCTTGAATATTTATTACCAACTGCAAACATTCTCTGATCACTTGAAAAGAAATATACAGAAGAAAACATACAGATGCAATTTTATAACCATTTTAATGTGAGATAGCTCAAATTTAAAAAAGACTTTATTCTGAGGTTTGCTTTAGAAAGTTGTTTATAAAGTTTGGAAAGAAATTGATCTAACACTCATCATTTGGTAAAACATTTCAATTTCTAAGAACTTGTATGATGTGCTTTCTGTTTATAATAAAATATCTTACAATTACAATTTTATATTGAGAGAGGTATACTGGTTATGAATTCAAATTTTATGCAAAGTTTGTTATACTTTGGCAAGTTTTTTGATTCAATGGTTTATTGAGGCATTAATATAAAGACATCATTGATATTTGCTCTAATCTTAAGGAAAGCATAATACTTCTACTGCAAAAAATTAGAGGGAGTTTTTTATCTACGGTTTTCAATGAAACATTCCAAAGTTTTTCTCCAAACAATAGAGTGCAAAAATAAATATATGTTTGCATAGAAATATATATTCCTACATTGCTACAAGTTAAAAAGACTTTAATAAAAATGTGTGAGTGTCAGGTAAAGGCAGAGGTCACAATTTTTATATCATATACACCAATATGGAATATGCCCTATACATTATGATTTCATTTTATTACAAAGTTATGTTTAGAAACCTGCCCAGAAATGAATCCAGTAAATAATAGATAATCTAAAATTTTAAGTAAAATTATATTTTGTTTACAAACTATGAAAATCCCTTCGGTTTTCTTAAGCATTCTGAAAAGAGTGTATCATGTTTAAAAAAATAAAAATTAATCTGAATGATTAACAAAAGTCATATTTTATACAAAGCACAAAAATTGATAGCAGTGACATATAGTTCTTCCTTCCTCAAGGATAACAAATTCAATTAAGGTATTTTTTTACTTCTATCACCTCTCTTACCCCCAATCCTAAATTACAAACAAAAGAGGTTTTAAGGAAGAGAAAATAGAAAAGGGAGGAAAAAAATCTTCTCTCAAAGGCATGAGTAGAAAATATAACAAAAGGAAGCAGAATTATATATAATAGTTTACTGTTAAGTGTTTTGTTTTTTCTAAGATATCAAGAATTTTATTTTATTTTTGTTTGTTTTGTTGCTGAGGCAATTGGGGTTAACTAACTTGCCCCCAAAATCACACAACTAGAAAGTGTTAAATATCTGAGACTGGATTGGAACTCAGGTCCTCCTGATTTCAGGTCTGGTGCTCTATCCATTTACCACATAGCTACCCTAAGGATTTTATTTTAACAAATATAAATAAGTAAATGTAGAAAGAAAAAATCTCCTTCATCCCAACAGAAAATTAATCCACTGGTATTAAGAGATACAAAATGACTTACACTTCTCCCAAGATGCAAAAAAAAAAAAAAAAAAAAAAAAAAAAAATATATATATATATATATATATATATATATATATATATATATATATATATATATATATATATATATATATATATATATATATATTCCTTAAACCTTTTCACTGCATCCAGATGGATTATTACTTGGGAGCCAGGATGCTATAAAATTTCTTGCTAAGACCTCAATACACTAAAACTGATCATTTCTAGACTTTGAACTGTCCATTTCACAGATAAAGATAATGACTTGCCCAAAGTCACAATGATACTGAGGTCTACTGAATCCAGGTCTGCTGATAGAACTAATGGGCTTTCTTTTACCTTCTGTTCTCAATTTTATAAAAAGAGATTCTATATCCATATTGTATATTTAGAAACTACAATCTAGAAAAGAGAACTAACAGAATGTTATCAAAGAAATGGTAAAAGTTGCATTTTAGAAAAAAGCCTTTCATTCTCAGAATTATAATAGCTAAATGCACATACATACATACATACACATTTTATGGATAGATGTATATAAAAAAAAATTAACCTGAAACTTCAGCTGTCTAGACTGCCTTGACTTGATGAAAAAAATCTTTCTACTTATCAATCCATGCTACCAGGGTGTTGAATACTATCAGATTCCTGATTTTAGAAACAACCACTTAGAAAAACAGATAAATCTTCAAATAACCATGAAAATGAAATGGACAGGATCCAAGTGACCAAAGGAGAAGCTGCCAGTTGCATGGAACCGCAAACACAGCTGAGACAAATCAAAACAAAAATAGAAATCTTTTATAGGAGAAGGGGGAAAGGGCCTCATTTGACTTCTGCCCGATGATTATTGCTGCCAGACCATAGTCTGTCTAATACCTGTAAGTGTAGTACTTCCCAGATCTCTAACTTAGGTAGGCAAAGTTATTTGGAACTGCAACAGTTCAAAGCCACAGCAGGCTCGAGTTAAAGTGAAGTTTTAACTGTGTCAACTCTCAATTCCTTCAGCAGTTGTATTACCTTGCTTGGCTATATAGAATGTTTCATTTCACTATTATTGTACCAATATCACACCAAGTTTCTATCAGATCTGAGAGTCCTTTACTTGTATCAGCAAATCAGTGAACACAGCTTAAAAATTTCTGGATTCATCACAAAATATAAATTAAAGGCATTTAGAATTAAAAAAGCAACTAAGTCTCTCCTTAGCCCTTATTTACTATCAGGGCATGATTATTAAAATTATTTTAATATAACAAAAAAATTTTAAGACATCATCAAAGCAGGTCAAAGAACATTGGTGAAATTTTTTTTTCTCGTTTTTTCTTTTCTTTTTTTTAAAGTGTATGTGAAGGCTGTGGGGAAGGCGGAGAAGGCTGAAGTATGCAATTTAATTTTTAAAAAGCCAGATTTTTTTTTCTGAAAGAAAAATTGCACACAAGCTGAGACCTTGTATGCCACACTTCAGCCTGAAACCATTATAGCCCCCTGAAAATAGAGGTTTCTAATGGAAATATTGACAGCCCCTCAATTATTGTGGCACTAGCAGATGTTGCTATAATAAAGACTATTTCATGTTCTAATCAGGCTTGGTTTAAGAATATTAAATAAGATTTTTTTTTAGTTGTTGTTGTTGTTAGCAGTGAGTCCTTTCTTGTCATTCTTCACATCAGTGCATTAACAACTGCACACAGCTGTCAGAACACTAAGCTCATGTTTTTAAACAATTCTTACCAGCTTTCTTCCAGATCTCCTCTGGCACATATCCAGAAGCAGGCCTGTGAAGGAATTCCCGATGTGATTCTAGGAGGAGGGAGGGAAGAGAAAAGAAGAAGAGAGGGAGGGAAAAACATTACAACCATTGTTAAGTCACTATACATGATTTAGAGAACTACTCATTTTCTTAGCTCCCTTACTCCCAACAAAAATTGTTTAAAGAAAACTTTGCTTTCAGAATTTTTTAAACACTCAAACCATCACTTCCTAGATGAAAGTATTGACATTATGAGTCAATGTCTATGGGTTTCAAATTTATCTAATTTTACTTAATATTTTTATTTAAAGTACAATATATAGTTTGGTAGAATTTTTTTCAGGAGGGAAGAGAAGACATTTTCAATATGGAAGAAAATCCTTGTTTTTCATTTGCTTGATTAAAGAAAATAAACTTAATTTCACAGTGTTTTTTTTGGGGGGGAAAGGGTAAGAGGAAGAAAAAGTTTGCTAAAAAACAAGAGAGATGCCAATTTACTACAACTTTTTGAATGAATAAATTTTGAAAGAAAAAAAAGGCAGGGGATCCATTGGGGATCCATGTCCAACTGCTACTTATCCTTAAGTGAATCTTATCAAATATTAAAATTGACCAATGTTATTTCAAATAAATTTAAATGAGGAGTTGAATATTAAAATTAAAATATGAGCTTGGATTATGATGAAAAATATTACTGGAAAACTAGTCAGCATATGACAAAATTCAAGCATGTATTTTAATAGCTAAAATCATCTACATGGATAGGAAACATGGTACATAATAAACACAAGGATTGTACTTTTTTGTAATCCCACATGTTAAAATAAATTTAATGGCATGCTCTGCTCTAGCATATACCACATCTGATATATTAAGTATAAATTTTATGTTGGCCAAAGCTTGAAACTTGATATTTTTATTAAAACAAGTTAAATTCTCATTTATCTGGAAGCCAAGTAAATTCAAACAACTGGAAATTTTCTGTACTATTATTTCATGGGAAAAACAAATGACAGTTAAAAAAAAAAAAAGAGGCTCACCAAGAATATTTGCCTTCAAGACAATATCAGGAAATCAATTGCAAATAAGAAAGATTAGATTTGGCATTAAGGGAAAAACTAATCTTTCTAATAATTAGAAGTTTCCAAAAAGACAAAAAAAATTGCCTAAAGAGGTACTTTGATACAGAGTAGAGTGATGCTTCAAAGAAGAACTAGATGGACACTTGTTAGGTACACTATAGTGCAGGTTCTTATCAGCTCCATTTAGGTAATTTCTTAGGTTCCCTTTTAATTTAAGTCTATTACTCTGTAAACAATATTCTAAAATATCATCTGCCAAGGTACGTTATAGTCAAGACAGAGCCTAATATCCTACAAAGGTTTATAAATTTACAAGTGGAATGGACCTCAATGGCCATGATTTAAACTCCCCAATTTTGAAGATGGAGAAATTAAGGGCAAGTAAGAGTAAGTGACATGTTTACTTTGGCCAGAAAGTGCCAGAGGGAAAATGCCAAGCAAGATTTTTTGATTCCAGAGCTAGTAGCTCTCACAAATATACCATATTGCTTTCTATCTTCTACAACTTGCAGAGTGATACCAAATGATCTATCTGTTGCCCTTCAACTCTTTTGTGACAAAGAATAAGGCACTGAAATAATCTTGTTTAGTGTAATTTTATTGTCAAATTATATTTCATCATATTTTTAAAACACATGGATGATGGTGATACTGCAGACTGAAACATCTTGTTTGGTAGGTTCTCAACAAGAATAAGAACTTATTGTTCTTGAAAAGAAACAATATTTATACTTTTGAACATGTATCAAAGGGAAGGTGATTACTATAAGGTCTACTACATTTCAATTTTTATTAAAAGGTCACAGAAGAAATCAAAGAGTTAAGCTTTAGTTAAGCATAATTCACTAACATACAGAAAGGATTACTACTTAAAGAGTATAGAAAGCATTTAAGGAAGAATTTAAGAATAAATGTATTATGGCAAAAAAAAAATAGTACTAAAATTTTCAGGCAAAACGGGACATTTGAAAAATTGGAAGAGTATGAAAAAATATTTCCAACAAAAAGTCAACGTGTATTAAGGCTGAAGGCCTCACAACAGTAGGTTAGTATTTTTACCGATAAGATTAAGGAAATGAGGTAACCTTAAAGTCATCAATGTTTTAATAGGCATATTAATTAAAGAGCCACTAATTAAAATATGAATGAATTTGGCAACAGAACTATAATTATCTAGCAAAAGACCATAAGTGAAAAATCACAAGCAGGAAAAATAGCATAACTATCACAACGTGACAGAATAAATAGAAAAAAAGCAACTTGAGCAGTTTAATTTCCTATGAAGCAGAATTATATCCCATGGTATAGGAGTGGTAGACCATGAGCTCTTAAAAGATTGGACCAAAGAAGGGCAAACATGATGAAAAACTGTTTTATCCAGCATCTGAGAATCAACTTAGCTAGTAAGGCTCCTTACCAGAAAATTTGCCACCAATAGATTTTTTCACAATCTACAAAAACATGGAAGCACTGCAATTGCTATTACTGGAAGACATACCCTGCATAGGAAGCACATGTATGATAATGATAATGATGATAATGAGGAATAAGGATGAAAATTATGGTAATACTAAGGAATGAGAGCATTTGTTAAGTGCTTTCTATCTGATAGTTCTTATTTATATAGCACTTTATAGTTTGAAAAATGGCTTATAAATATCATTTCATCTAATCATTACTACAATCCTATGAATTCCTTTTTTTAAAAAATCATCATCTTGTAGATAAGAAAAATGAAGTTTCAAAAGATTAAATACTTGCTCATGGTCATACAACTGCCAAATGTATGAAGTAGTATTTGAACCCTTTTATTTCCTTACAGTATTACACCAAGTTCAATTTGTGAGATATTTGTCCAAACAGAATAAAATTACATTACAGTATAATTACCTTCATCATTTTCCACTCCCTGAATAATGACAAAACGGGGGCATGAGCACATGTCCAGAGTTCTATTAAGTGTACTGTCTCAGAAGTAAAATTCTGATTTCCCCAAGAAAATAAACTGTATTCTCAAACACCATGTATATAGTATGAATACTTGAATATCCTTGATTATAGAATGATATATCTAAATCAGAACATTTTGAGAAGCATGCTATAAATAAAGATAACACCTTACTTTACTGGCTACAATAGCTCAATTCCTACACATACACCCCAGTTCCTCAATTACATTCTGCCAGGTTAAAACACGATGCACTTCTCTCTAACTGAGAAATATGAAGGAAATATCAAGTCAGTCCATGAAAAAAAAAATGCTTACTACTCATCCTGAACAATTTTGCAAAATATTTTTAATAGAAAATGGTGATAGCAGATATCTTTAAGAAAAAGGACATGGTTATAATCATCTACTCCAAATGTGAATTAAAGGTCTTTGATTAACTACCAGATGCTATCCATAATAGGGGGGAATGGAAATACTTATACTACAGATTCCAGAATCCTGCTTTATCACATCTTGAAGAATATTATTATAATACACCCATCTGGGTCTAAGAGAAAAGAGCTTTTAAAAAGCAGCTTAGTTTTTCTTTTTCAAATTAAGTAGCACAATCAAGTGTTTTCACCTAAGAGGATGATTTGGAACTAATTGAAACACACACACACACACACACACACACACACACACACACACACACACACACACACACACACACATACTTTTCCAATCACATAAATTCGTAAGTTAAATATGTTTACTTCCCATGATATCATGCACAGAAGCCATTTATTGTTTAGATTCTCACCTATTTCATAAAAGGACATCATCATCAAATGTGAAGATATTAGCCAGATTTTGAAAAAGGATTTTTAAAATTTGTTACCTCTAAATCACCTAGAAAACCTTGATTGTTCTAAAACAAACAAACAAAAAAAATTCTAAAATAAGTGATAGGAAAAGAAAGCTGGCATCTTCTAAAAGATGATTTATCATTACATGTATATGTGTGTTGAATAAACATATCTGCACACATAGTGAGTAATTGCTTAATATTCATCAATTAATAGTAAATTGGTAGACAGCATCTTTATTAACATGACTCATCAATTTATATCTTATTTGAAAGTTGCCACAAATATTGTGAAGCTTTGTTAACCATGGACTTCTGAACCAAAAACTTCATTGCCAAAATTTAGGAACAAAAGAAACAACTATAATTAACCATTTTGCTAAATTTCTTCAACATCATTTTAATACACTCTTTCCCCATTCCCCCCAATAGTGATAAACAAATGATTAGGATGAAGTAGCAATGGTATAGGCAGCTATGAAGCTTACACATACACGCAACAAAATGGGTCTTTTAAAGCACCATGTTATTACATGAGTTTAATCATGCTATTAGCTAAATCATAGATAATATGGCTAGGTGATTTTTCTCTATCAAACTGAAAGCTTGGGATTCTTGTGTTTATCTTATCATTATTTATTACCATTGTAAAAGGTAATATTAAAAGTTGAAACTGTTTCTATAAATGTAAAAAATAAGAACTATTTAAAGAAAGGGCAATCAAAACAGTAAATGTCACATAAACTTTATGGGAATATCTAATAAGAAAACTGCATCAGTTATTCTTGTTTATCGTTTCTGTTTCTCTTTGGTACAAGAGAGGGTACGGTTCTGAGTCATGTGAAATGAGATAATCCTAAAATAAAAGATGTAGTAACAAAGAACACAAATATTTTCAAAGCAAGCAATTAAGAAAAAGAGAGTAATGCTGACTGCTAAAAGATTAAAACATAATAATTGGAGATTTTTTTATGATTTTAGCATTCTACTATGCCAAAATTCTCAGAGGAAAAAAAAATCTGCTAAACTGTAAATTTCATGAGAAGATGGACAAGTTTTTATTTAAGCTTGTAATCTACCCCCCAAGCACTTAGCACATTGTTCTTTACTTTGAAGCTAATTAATATTTGCTGAAATGAATTAAATGTTTGAAATTTCCTGAAGAAAATACATACATATTTACACATACTCACACATATTCATTCTCTCTCTCTCTCTCTCACACACACACACACACACACACACAAATTGTGGACAAAGGAGACCAATCACATGGGAAAAAATGCCTTAGGCACCATGAAAAAAAGATGAAAGGGCAATCTATGAAGCATGAAAGAGATGGAAGATGGACTACACTTACGACAGAATGGAGACCATTGGATTATAGATACAGCAAGGGCCGCCATCAATAAACATGAAGGGATGAGCTGATAGCCTTTGAAGGACCAATGTGGTCTCATATGGCCCAGGACAGCAATGGTCAAAGCTTGCAGCACCTAGGCAGGGCCTTCATCCTGCAGTGGACAGAATGAGGCTGTGATCATGATGAGGTCTATTACATAAGCCATCAAAAGACAGGAATGGTTTTGTGATTTCATCTTTAATAGCTATTAAGAATGACATTTACAAAACTAATCAGAAAACTGAACACTCATTTTTAAGAAAAAAAACAGCCCAACTGAGTAGTTACTTGTTAATAAGCCTAACAAAGAATGAATCTTCAAAAGAAGAAATTTGAAGTACATCGGGGAAAATATACATTGTAATTCCTCTCCAGTCCAACATGCAAGCCCAATAAGATCCTTTTTAGCTCTGTAAATGGTCTTGCAAATTATTTTGGAAGATGTGATGAAAATGGATAAACAATTAAATGCAAACATGCAGGATAAAATTTGATTTTTTTTCTACCTAACACTCAAAACTAAGAAAGCAAAGATATAAATATTTACTAAAATTAGAGAGAAAAATTGTCTACCTTTATGTCAATAATTTTCAAAGTATACTATGGGGATAATCTGGGAATCTACCTCTATATAAATAATTTTCAAAAGGTAGTATGGGGGCTACCTGAAAAATCCCAAGGCCCTATCAAAACTACTTTCATAATAAAATTAAGATTTTTAATTGTTGTTATGATAAATAAGAATCTTCCCATAAATAAAAAGTCCTTTGAGAAGGAGACAATCTTCATTAAAAAGACACTGAGATCATAAAGTTTAAGAATCACTTCTCTAGATAAAGACTGACAAAAGTTAATCTTTTTTTATGCTTGTTAGATGAGCATTTCTTGTTTCAAGTTTTCCATTTATTCAAAAAGGATAATGCCTACCTATGAATTATTCTTTAGAAATATTTTCCAGATGAAGTGCAAAATGATAACCACAGTTTCTTCATCCTAGTTACCACTGGAACATATGCTTATGACATAATGCACAGAAATCATTCCTTAAGCAATGAACATTATCCTCACATCAGTGAGGGCCAAAATAGCATCTCTGCAAATGGCAAATAGTACTGCAATTGATTGTTCCTTTCTTAAGAAAGTAAAATGAGAAAGAATGATCAATTCCTAAGCAGGGTTAACTCTTTGGATAAGGGAATTTTTCAAGTTGTTATATATGAAAGTCAATGTTTTCTAAAGGCAATCCATCAAAACAAAGGATTGAAAAAGTTTTCATGATTTCCTAATGATTTTTTTAAAATCAAGTTCCTGAACTTTCAAGGTGGGTTATTTTGGGAGCTGAGAGGGAATTTTTATATTTCACGCTTTCTAAAAAAGATTCAGCCTTATTCAAATCAAAAGTAAACTATTCTGAAAATCAAATATCTTTTACTTCCACCCTCATATATTTCTGGATCTACAGGTGTGCTGTATTTTCAAGTTTCAGCTTCTGCAACCTCATTTTTAAAATGACTGTAGACATAGTTCTATTCTTCTTCAGACTAGTCTGATGTTTCTTCTGTGACAATTTAAGACTTCAGAGAAAAAAAGAATGATTGAAAAAAGGATGAAACTCTCACAAGATCCCAAAAGAGTCAAAAGTAGTAAAACATTCAGTTAAGAGTAAAAGAATGGCTCAGGCCATTGAAAGGAAAAAAAAATATATCTAAAGAAGCAAAAAGAAAGATTGAATGCAAGCTGGAGAGTTTAGGAATATAGAATAGAACTAAAGGAATGGGTTGTTTCAAAAAGTTCAAAGACCTTTTCCAGATCTTTAGAAACATACTAATTGCAATATGTGTTGCCTTAAAGTCAAATATGTCATATTATTGAGGCTGATTAGTATTGTCCACTTACATTTGGATACTGGTCTGGAAAAAGAATTTCTTCTGCTCAAAAACCAAATCTACTATTTAATGAAAGCTAAAAACCAGTAAGTAATGGTCTCATAAATGTATTCTGAGACAAATAAATGATCTGGCAGATAAATATTTACAATCCATCATAAATTCATAAGGATGTTATTTTTCTTAAATGAGCATCATCTTGTATTTCTTCTATTTTATAAAGTATGTTTCTTGTTTTGGAATTTATTTGCATGTATGTCAGAAAGTCCTTAAATAAATATCAAAAAGCAAACATTTGAAAATGTTCTAAGATAACCTAGAAATGACTTTAAGAATGGTGATGTCATTAAAAAGGAAATTTACTATTATTTATAGTGGTAGCAAAAAGGCTATTTCTCAGCTATAATTCTTAAATCACTCTGGGGCAAAATAATTTTTAAAGATTAAATTAATAAATTAGTCATGTTACTGTTGCCATTCCCAAAGTGGATAAAAACAAGGACTATACTATAATAGGGATGAGATTAAAGTCTTATGCGCTGGTCATGCTGAGTCAAATGCTATTATCTTTAAAAATGTTGATAGAACGACATCTCTGATATTTCCATATTATGATAGAAATAGAGGGCAATTTTTGAATTTCATTTCAATGATAATCTGATGATTTAAGCAGTTTCCTAAGTTCTACAACTTATAATCAGCAATCTAGGCATTGGGAAAAACTGGCCAAAAGCATCATATATATAATTTTTATAAATAGCACATACTTCTAAAAATAGAACAATTTGGGGAAGAGAGAAGGAAAAGAATGGGATTATTTATAAATCAACAAGATCTGATTATTTCATTGCAAACACCAATATGATCTAATCTACCACTGACCTACCTCAAAAGTCAATCATTAGGGCTTTGAATTAGATACCAACTCTGGGACTAGAAAATTATCTGCTTACCCAAAAGTGGCAAAATTGGGTTCTGAATTTTTAACACAATCACCTTAAAAAGGATTATTTGCAAGTGCTACATATTTTTTTTCAGCTTTTAAGTCTCTTTCTATTGGAGTCTTAATTACAATGGAATACTTTACCTCATTCTCAGATTAAAATACCAAAATATCAATTAAGCTGCATCCATTTTGCCTTTATAGCCTAAGAATTACACTGTAATCAAAAATTAAAAACCAATCAACTCAAAATTTTCTTCTATTAAATAGTTACTAAAATGTGTATGGCATCATAAAAAGTACTATTGCTATCCTATACATTAAAGAGCCAATTTTTAGAATCAAGCACATTATAGTGAATACATAGATGAAATTAAAGTAACTGAAGCTGAACAAAATTAAATTCCCTGCATCTCTACTGTATTAAAGTCTATAACTTAGAAAATTTGGCGTATTCCAGATACCATAATTCTGAATATATCATGGATTATTTACATAAAGTCAAGAGACAAGAATGCATAGAAAGTTTTATCTATTTTTCCCTCCCTAACATTTTTCTTTTAGCCCAATCCATTTTTGAAAGTGAAAACTGAAAGTTACTAAATGATTTTGGATAGAAGAAAGTATCTATCCCAATAATAATATAATATTTGATAATCACAAATATCTCATTATGTTGTCTAAATTTACTAGAGGACCAAAACTTTGGATTATGCTTTGTATTATTCAATTTCCTCTCACAAAAGAGGAACAAGGAAAGTATTAACTCAAGCTTTCATTTCATTCCATACAAAACTTAATTACTTTCATGTTGGCTCATGTCAGTTTAACCCATTTCTCTTCAACAGGAATATCACACATTTGCCTTTGAAACAAGTTCAAAATTACACAGATTCGAATGTACTTTTTATTAAATTCATTAGTTACATTCAATTCATATGCTTTGAGCAATTTTCCTATTTGAGGGACTAATGTGTAATAAATCGTAACTTTTATGAAGTAATGTTGCCAAAATGGCAAAAATCTGATCTGTAACAAAGAACACATTTCTCCAAGTAATCAACCTTTCCCATTATTAGTTCTATCTATACCATACAAGATAACTAGGTGATTGCAGTAAAGTGATAAAGAGATCAAAGTAATTTAATTCATTGACTGGGCCTTTAACCTTAACTAAACTACACTATAGAGCACAAATTGAAAGAAAAACTAAGACAATGAGACAATAGAGTCAACTTTCTACATAGAGAAGATGGAATCAGAAAGACTTGGGTTATATATGGGTAAATCTGAATGCCAAAGCAGATGAGGATACAAAAGACATTCTAACCTATATTTGTGGAAAAGATTTACCTACACTGACACAAACAAAAGAGACCCCCAAACAACAAAATAGCAATAACAAAAAAAAAATCACTTCATTATTAGTAAGATAAAATTGTGCATCCTTGTAAAAATCATTAGCAGGTACACAGATTTAAGAGCATATTTTGTTTCCAATAGCTTTATCACACTATCATCATTTTAGAATTTCATTTTTTACATAAGCTGTAAATTTTATAGCTAGCAAAGTACAGTTAAAACATTTTATTCTTTGGCCAAAAAAACTATTGTAGCTATTTTATTTCTGTTATTAATTTGTCAAAAAGCATTAAGCCTTTGGGTTAATAAACTTTGGGTAGTGTGTGTATCTGTTTTTAGTTATAAAGTGTTTTAAATACAAAATCTTGCAGTAAGCTATAATTATCTTGAAGAAAAGACAGAATTAGAAACCAGGAAACTCAATTTTTGGGGGTGGGGGTATCGTTTAAAGTTGTACTGTGTACTATTAGGCAACTCTGAGAACCATGTTTTCACATGCAAAAGGAATTTTTTGCAACTTAACCTACCCTAAAAGGACAATATAAAAATTTGCATTATTATTATTTCTCATGAAAAAGTTAAAACAATGTTTTTGAAAGTGGCCGTACCTAGTGGGACTGGATCTGGATTGACAGGACTCTGCTGTCTAGAGTGGCTGCTGCTGCTGCTACTGCCACCACCACCTTTCTTTAAGTCTTCTGCATCACTGTACCGACGGATCCAGTAATTGAGCTCCTCCCTGTCAGCTTCCTGACATCGCCGAAGCACAGTAAGAGATCGCCTTGTTTTTTCTACCATATCCATAATACAGTTTAAGAGCTATTGGGGAGAAAACACAGGAAAATACATGAATGACACATGTGACATGACCATGAAGGACTTAAATCATTTATTCATTTATTTATTTGGTGTTCTGGCTTGTAATTCAAGGTCAGTTTAATAATCATGTCCACATTGAGGCCGAGGGCAAGTAGACAAGTGAGACAAGGAAGAAAAACTCTCTTGAGGTTTTCCCCAGTTGGATAACCCTATAAAATGCTAAAGAAAATTAAATATAGAGAGTAACATTTCATTTAACGTAGTTCTTCTTGATCTTGAATTAGTTTAAATTAAAATATTTTCTTTACTGTTTTCTATGTAATTCTATGAATTTTATTTTATGAATTTATTATTCTGAGAAGTGGCTCAGAGACTTCACCAAATTGACATACAAAAAGGGAAGAATCCCCAATTTAACTGGCTTTGAAGATTTAAGCTCATGTGCAGAGTTGTATTCCTTTCCAGAATCCAAATATATCCAGTCCTGAACACTCCTTAGACATATTGTCACAATTGTGTTATTAGCGATAGAAGAAATAAAGTGCAAAATCTAGCATTTTTAACTTTAAACTTTAATTTTAAATGGGTAATTTTTGACATAAACATTTGTTAATATCTTTACATGGTCAAGATGTTTCCATTCTTCTGCCCATTCTCTGTCTGTTAGTCTGTGATCAATCATTTCTTCTTGACGTGTGCCATGCAACCCTACAAAAGGAGACAAGAGGATCTATTTACTCCCAAAGCACTCATCATATCCTCCATATGGATGCAGATATATATGTTACATAGCATATATACATAAGCTAGTTCATTTGCAAATAGATATGCTTATCAGTGAATGGGGTCAATCCATTAGCCCTGTCTGAAAACAGAAACACATTAAAGGCCATTCTCAGAATCGATAGAATATTGGAGATGGAAAAAACTTGAAAGGTTATTCACTTCAAGCTTCTCACTTTAAGGATAAGTAAACTGAGGCCCAAAAAAGTTATATATCTTACTCATGGTTTGTCAGTTATTCCACTTAAATTTAAATTCCGCTTACTCTTTGCTGGTAGATGTGGTTTCTTGGTATTTAGCTTATATTGCTATTTAGCGAAAAAGCCAGGTCTACAGAATTCAGATTTCCTAACTGCAAGAACAATATTCTTTTCTTATACAGCAATATCAAGATTAAACTGAAGATCAAGGCACTCAAAATTAGCCTACCAACAAGGAAATTGAAAAGTTCTATCAACTTGAGATAAGAATGGCAAATAAAATCATGACATCAAATAAAAATATTTGTGATACACAAAAGTTTTGAGATTTTTTTCATTTTATTTTTAAAAGTCATGGAAAAAAACCACAAAAATCATTCTCACTTTGGCACAAGTTTTCTTATCTAATCTCAGGATACCAATTCTAATAGATAAAATACTCCTAACAGGTAGCTTCCATTTCCATTTCTAAGTGAATTTTTACTTTAATACATCAATCTTTGGCATACAAACATGTTTCTACTTGATACTGATATTATTATACAGAGGAAATTATATTATATCTGTTAATATGAAAATAAAACTACACTGAACTTATCCAAAGCTCAGTAATCATTACTGAAAATGTCTTTATTAGATTTGAGCCAAGAAATACAAAAATCTTCTTTAGGAAGTACAAAAATTCTATTTACAGCATGATTTATTATAAGAAAATCATCACTGCTCAAGAAAGGAGTAAATGCTTTGAAATTGAATAACAATATTAATCACCATGGAGCCTAATTAAGGTTTTCATCAAAAAATATATCTTACTGAGAAAATACACTATAAGACACTTTTTAGCAATATCTGGAAAATTATTGCTCTCAACAACTTCAAGTATGGAACAACAGCACAATCTACTTTGTAAACTACTGAATACACTTGATTATGCATAAAACCTATAGGCTTAAAATACTTTAAATTTAAATCTTATTTTTGGATTTGCCTCTAAATAAAGTAGCCTTTATTCTAAATAAGAAACTATAATTTTGGATTATAAAATTAAAACTGTCAGGGATTTTAAACATCACACAAACCAACCATTAATTTCATGTAAGTTAATTCAGGTCAGCCAGTCAATGAATACTTTTGCTTGGTCCTCTATGTGTCAGGCATTGTACTATGTGTTAGGGATATCTCTTCCTCAAAGGCAGGGCGGGGAGAGAGAAAGCACTAATCTAGGGTTATGATGAAAGTCCAATAAAAAAAGGAACCAGGAGATTTTGAGAAGAGTTCTTTGTTAAGCTCTCCAATTCTCCAATCAGAAAGAAGAAAGTACTTATGAGAAGTGAGTAGGAAGGCTGATGTAATATCAATGGATGGGGAGTTGCCTGATCCAAAAAGGGCAATAATTTGTCTAATATTACATAGATAGCAAGTGGTAGAACCATGATTTGTAATTCAAATTCTCTAAATTTAAAACTACAGTTCTTTCCATTACATACTGGCAGTGGTTATAGTATACATGACTTCTCTAAAGAGACAAACTTTTAGACTTAAGATAAATTTCCAAGTACAAAGGCTATCAGTCTCTAGATCTAAAAGTTGGAATACAACTTAACTTTTCATTTTGTTGAAATCAAAGCAAAAGAGATCCAATTTATAGTACTGTTGTGGTTTCTTTTAAGAATGACATGAAGTTGCTAATGAACCATGGCTATTTTTGGTCAACCAGGATCATGAAAATTTATGTGATAAAAATTATTACATGAAACAATTACCTTTGTTATTTTTTTTAAAAAGTAAGATAAATAATCTTTTATGGGATTCCCATTAAAGAAGTTAAAGAAAATTTTAAAAATGAGTTGCCTGTTGAGAATAAAGTAACCTGGTAAATATTTCTTGCTAATTTGCACAATACTAGCACATGTATAATGGAAAAAGAAGTATTTAGCTACTGCTGTTTGTTTTGATTATTTCAAGTTGAAATGTTTGCAAATATGCAATTTTTGTTGACTTATTTGTTGGCTGTGTTTTTTTTGGGGGAAAGCATTACTGTTAAAATTAGTCATCGCAGAAAGAACTGCAAAATGATGGAGATGTAAATGTGACAGAAGCAACTTGCATAAGGGAGAAATTTTAAGATATCTTTTAAAGGACAAATAAATGCAGAGCTTTTAAAAGTTTCTAAAATTCCATAGCCGAGATCAATACCACTAAGATTTCTTGACATTTAGAGGGACACAAGTGAGCAAGCAGCAAGAACTTGTTTGTAACTTCATTTAATTGATCTGAATTGCTGGTAATAAGCAATTGAGAAATGCTTCTGTGCCCAAGAACTTATTTGCCTTGTCAAACCAAGGAAGAACCAACAGGTCTAATTTGGCTCTTTTTATGTATGTTAACCATCTGTCACAAGAAAACAAAAATGCTTGCTCTGAGAGGAAAATTGCAATGCTTTAAAAGTTTATATTTATTCATATAGTAGAAGTGAGAACAAAATTTCCAACATACATTGCCAATCTTATTGATCTGTAAATGGCTTTTAAAATGGAAAGAACTAGTGGAAAATCAATCTTAAGAATCACTGAATAGCAAATTTTTGTTCAATGTAGTTTAGATGTTAGTAGAAAATGTCAAAACTATTGGTGCATCTAAATTGGTGGTTCTACTATCTAATAAATACATTTAAAAGAACTCTAAATTTCTTTTATAAACCAGGATTACTTTATTACAGAACTCAATTTATGATGAAAACACTTCTGTTTTTAAAAAAATAGATAGTAGAGATTCATACTCAAAACTAGGAATAGCAATGAATTAATTCCTATATACTCAAAATAGCAGCCTGAGAAACTAGTTCCATGTTTCAAGGGTAAACCTGACACAGACTGATTATAAAACTTTGAAAAGGGGGCATTTATGTCCAAAACCCAACACTTTAAAAAAAAAAAAACAACTTATTATAATTATCATTGAAAATACAATTTAAAGAAAAAATACTCTAAAGGGATCATTCATGATTATAATTCTTGTATATAAATAATTACTTTCAATGTTCTAAATCACTACTGATTAGAGAAATGCAAATAGAAATAACTCTAAGGTACCACTTCATACCTTTCAGATTGACTAAGATGTCAGTGAAAGATAATGTCAAATGTTGAAGGGCCTGTGGGGAAACTGGGACATTGAGGCATTATTGGTGGAGTTGTGAACTGATGCAACTATTTTTTTTTTTTTTTTGGCTGAGGCAATTGGGGTTAAGTGATTTGCCCAGTGTCATAAGGTCAGGAAATATTGAGTGTCTAAGGTCAAATGTGAACTCAGGTCTGCCTGACTTTAGGACTGGTGTTCTATCCACTACTGATCCTATCTGTTCTTGGGAGCAATTTGAAACTATGCCTAAAGTACTGTCGAACTGTGAATACCTTTTGATCCAGCAGTATCTTTCTTTACTGGGCTTGTATCCTAAGGAAATCAAAAAAGGGGGAGTGGGAAATACTTATATGTGCAAAAAATGTTAATAGCAGCCCTTTTTGTGATGTCATGGAACTGGAAGTTTTGTTAGATTCCCATCAATTGGGGAATGGATGAATTATGGTATATGAATGTAATAGATTATTATTTTTCTATAAGAAATGATGAGCAGGCTTATTTCATTCAGAAAAGCCTGCAAAGATTTACACAAACTGAAGCTGAATGAAGTGAGCAGAACCAAGAGAAAGAACATCGTACAGAGTAATAACAAGACTATGTGATGATCAACTGGAATAGACATGATTCTTTTCAACAATGTGGTGATACATGGCTATTCCAATAGACGAAGAGTAGAAAATGCCATCCACATCCAGAGAGAGTAGAATAGAAACTGAATATGAATTAAAAACATGGTATTTTCACCTTTTTGTTATTGGTTGATTGTTCTTATTTTCATTTTTTACCTTTTAATCTGACTTTTCTTATGCAGCAGATGAATATGGAAATATGTTTAGGTGAATTAGACATATTTAACCTATATCCTACTGCTTGTTATCTTGAAGAGGAGGAAGAAGGAAGAAAGGGAGAAAAAAATTTTGAACACAAGGTTTTGTAAAGGTGAATGCTGAAAACTATCTGCATGTATTTAAAAAAATAAAATACTATTTAAGAGAAAGAAAAATGGCAATTATTTTGTTGCTCCTAAAAAAAATCATTTGCTTTAGGGATGGTGGCATTTAATTATTAAATAGTGCTTGCTACTTAAAAGTTGGACATCAATCCAAACCAACAATTTGAATGCCTCTTCATCTTCAAAGATATAAAGGAGAATGAGTGCTTCTAAAGAGCAATGGAGTGGAGGAAAAGGAATCTGAAGTGACATGGATCAAATGGGAAACATTATCTATGTATGTTGGAATAGAAGAATGTTGGAGAAAGGAAGGAAAATGGGAGCTATATAATTAGAGCTTAAAAATATATTAGAAGCTCTTTCTAAAGAAAACAAGGAAGGAAGTTGGTGGTATGAACAGGAATAAACTGTTTATTACCCAAAGAATGATATAGTAGGGCCACAGCAATAAGAGATAATCTAATTAGGGTGTCAAATGCAAAAGAGATAAATATTAGCAACTGGTCATTCTCTGCTGAGAGTAGTGCCAGAGGTACTATTTATCTCTGATAACAACAAAGTGCTCTGGTCTTTCCTGGGAAGTATATCCAGGACAATGGAAAACCTCTCAAGACTCATTGAAAAAGATTATAACTACTGACTTCCAACTTTTATGAACTCTTGAGCAAGAAACTAAAGACTATTTGAACAAAGGTTCTATGTTCCTCACTGATCTAAAAGTATACCAAAAAGAAATATTAATTTGGGAAGTATTGTTTAACATTGGCATTTGAGTTTGGGGACTAAGGGTTAAAATATAGGGATGACATTACTGGCCTAACAAAGGTTGTTAAGAATGTTATTTGCTAAATCCTATAAAAACATGAAAAATTGACTTCTTCAAAGGAAGAAGGACAGGGGAGGGAGAATGCTACTTAAATATGTAACTTCAAATAGAGGACATACAAACCATAAAAAAGAATGGCTATTGAAATATCCAGAAGTTCATAAAGGGCAAAATCCAAGAAAAAAAGCAACCATAGAATCTGTGGTTTCAAATGCAATTAAGGCAAAAAACATAAGAAATCAGGTAAATTTGATCTCATTGAGACCTAATGGTATTAAACTCACAATTGCATTGTGGCCCTAAAAAGATTAAATTACTTAGTCAAAATGAACAGGACAGGAAGAAAAAATAAAAGAAAGTGGGCTACCCATGGTAAGAAGATAGACACATGAATAAATCATAGAATTAGAAAAAGGAAGCATGAAAAAGAGCATTTACATGAAGGTCAATGGAAGGAAAAACAAATGACTTTGAAAGAGGAAACAGATGAGGAGTTTGTGAAACATATCACAACCTGTCAAGAGAAACAAAATAGAGACCTTGTAACTTCAATTACATAGCTGTATACAGGAGCTCACTCTTTGCCAAAATCAGAACACTTAGTAACTTCTTAACTTGTTTTTTATAATAATTTTATTCTTCAAAAAGTGAAGGAATCAAGAAAGGGAAATGTTATTTTGGCTCTCTTCACTGGCAGAGACACATACTGGTTGCTGGAGTGAAAATAATGAGAACCATGGGAGAAAGAGCATCCAAGAATTTGCAAGGGATAGGAAAGGAAATCTAGACATAGTCTGACTTGTTCCCCAGAAATGGGGAAAGTAGATTTCAGAGGACACAATATAGGGAGACATGAGAATCTCATAAAAATACTACAGGTGAAGGAGCTGATCCAAGAGAGATGGAAGATGCTAAAGAATTCAATTCTGAAAGCACAAAAATAACTATTCCAATAAGCACAAAACAAATTATATTGAAATGAAGATCTAAATCTTCCCCTTTAGAACCCCTGAAAAGAACACTATTGGGAAATAAGAACCCCTGTTCCACATGAAGCTTTTTTTTTTTTTAATTTCCTAACATCTGGTACCCTTCCTTTTAAACTACTTTGCATTTACATTCTTTATATTTATTTTGTACACATACTTACCTATTCACACTCATATATTTGTAGTTCCTATGATGATTTAGCTCCTCACAAGTAGGAGCCATTTCATTCTTTGTAGTTTTATGTTCAGTAGTTAGAACACAGCACTTTATAAATGCTGCTTGACATTAAGCACAAGTTGATAGGAGGATTGAATGAAGGAGGAATAGAGGAATTTTCAAAGAAGTGGAAAGTCTTCTTAGGTGAAAAAGGTATTATAATTCTTTCTGACCCCAGAGGATCAAAATCAGGAGCAAGAGTAGAAGTAATCAATGGGAAACTTAAGACTTCATATTTTAGGAACATTTTACTTGCTAACAATCAGAGCTTTACAAATATGGAATGGGTTGTATCTTGAGAAGGGATGAGGTTCTCCCTCCTTTGCAGTCTTTAAGTAAAGGTTGAATGAACACTTTTTGACCATGTCCAAGGGGAGATTACTCTGAAATATAAGCTGAATCAAATGATCACTGAGGTCCCTTTTCAATTCTCAAATATTCTGTGAACCTGATTCTGTGATTTTGAAACTTATACAAGATGAGTAACTCCTGTTTTATCTTAGAATTTGTAATCACTCTTCTATTTAAATATTTGCAATCATGTCTCACAATAGCAAGCTTTCCAGAAATGACATGGTTTGCTAAGAAAACGAAACCCCATTTGATATTCAGATGGGTTTTTGGGTCAAACCATCTAGAATAAGAAGCTACTATGACAACTGGAATTATTCTTAAAGATGTTATTTGTAGCTCCCTGGAGGATGCATAGAAAGAATACTTGAAGGAACATAATATAAGGCTTGGTTTTGGGGAAAATAAAAAAAGTTTAGTCTTAGATAGTCTATTAATAGATGGTCTGAAGTAGGTGAAAATCCCTGTCAATTCTGAACATACCCTGAAATCCTTTGAATGACACTGAATTGAAGTTTGCTTAGTGTTACAAATGCTAGGAAGCTTGTTATAGGTCTACCTTTACTTAAGTTATACTTTTATTATATTAGCAGCTCTTAATCGCACTTAAAATTTACTTCTTCAACTTTCATTTATAGCTTGTATCCTTAACATTAATCCTCAATCAACATTAATCCTAAGCAATATTGGTATGACTTTTAAATGATTAACTATCTAGTTAACTGTACTGGATCCCACATTCCAGTTTCCCATTTCAACCATGGCTCCATTTACTACTAGATAAGCATCTCTACTAAATTCTTATTATTCCTCTTCCACTTTGCAGGAAAAAAAAAAAAAAAAAAACCTTGTTTGGAGAGGTTAAGTGCCTTCTATAGTACATGAAATGGAAGGACTGAAAGAATTGGTTTATAGTAAATTTCACTTTTATAGAATTGAAAGAAAGAAAATTGACACTGTCTTAAAGAAATGCACCCTCAAACTATTATAATCATTGATTATCCACTAAAACCCTACTCCACTAGTTTACTATAGAAAGGAGATGACTTTAGATTTACAAAGTTAATCGGTTATAGGAAAATACAAGTTTCTAAATATACATAGGCACTACATTTCTGGTTAGGTGAAATCTTGTAGCTAAGTGATACAATAGAGTGAAGGTCCAAGAGTAAGAAATACATAAATTCAAAATGTAGCTTGAACTCTTACTAGCTACTTGTCAATCCTCTCTCTAAATTTTAGTTTCCTCAATTTTATGGTACTTGGGACACTAATAAAAATTTTCTCCTTGTACTAACTGTACAAATTTTGAAAATGGTCTTAATTATGTAATAAAAAGATAAGAGAAAGAACAAAAAGTATTTTTTCCTTTTCAAATCTAAAAGTCTTAGATTTCTATTTAAAATCCCCACAGTGCAAAACAAAACAACTACCCCCATAGAAATCAAAATTAAAAATTCATTAGATTTTATCAGTAGTTCTTAACTTGAGGATTATAGATTCAGGGGAAGGTCCAGAAAATTGGTCTAGTAAAAAAATTAAAATTTTATTTTCATTCCTTTCTTAATGAAATATTCCTTCAAGTAAGTTAAAGTATTATTTGGAAAGAGTTTGAACTGAAGGCTGTGACCAAAAAAGAACAAAAAAAAAAAAAAAAAAAAAAAGATTAAAAATCCTGGTAAGACGGTCAAAAGTACTGAAGGAGTCTAAGAAGTTAAATAAGACACAAGCATGGTAGTTTCTAAAAGATATCTGAATAATGCACAGGTCTTCTGAGGAGAAACAGCAAAAAAAGAAGAAGAAAATTCAATTCAGTAAGAAATTGAAATAAGAGTAGAAAATAGTTTTTATTAGTTTTCTTCTTTAAATTATAGCATGTAAATATTAGGAATCCATTCTTACCCATAGGTCTGTTCCTGTCCCTGAGGTCCCTGTGGTTGGGGTGTCGGTAGGAGTCCCTGTAGTGGTGGGCAATGGCCATATCATCCAAACGATAATGCTGAGGTGGCGGTGGGGTGGGGTGAGGCAGGCCATTGGGCTGGTAAGATAAGCCATTATTTGGACTGTACCGCTGGCCTGGGCTAATAGTGCATGGCCGCTTGCTTGGATGCTCTGAGTGCAAAGGCTCTCTGTCAAAGCCATTTTCTTTGGTTCTGAAGATGGAAAAAAAAAAGTTTGTATTATAATTTACTCTAGAACCAGTGTTTTTGGACACTGATATTGGAATTCTAGACATTTTCTGTTGGAGAACATTTTGCTATTTAGAATCTAAGTTCAGAATTTTAGAAGAATGGATCATTTAGGATGATCAATCTAGGGAGAGGCCAAAATAATCATGAAGATAAAGATATTAGAGGCAATTTCACTTATCATTTGAAGCTAACTTTCAGAGCTTCAATTTACTTGAATTGATAATAAAAGAGCTACAATCTATATTTGTCTCTGAAAGATGATATTTTCTATCAAAAGTTACATTTCCGGTTCTTGAGTACTAAATAGATTTTGACAAATCATCACTGCACAACAATAGACAGAAGTAACTTATCATCACCTAAACTTTTTTTAAAACCAAACTTGGGCCAAATTTTCATGCAAAAATAAATTCATATATAGAACAAATTAAGCATACACAGAAAATAACAAAATAAAATTTAAAAATATTGTACAGTTAATACCACAACAAAGGCAAACAAGAAATTAAGAATTTCAGAGATGAAATTAAGAACCTTAAAGGTTATCTATACAACCTACCAGCCCCAAGCACCTTCCTTTCTCACAGAGTGATCTGCTTGCTTAAAGTGACATAACTAGTTTGTATCAAGCAGAGACAACCTAACTGATCTGCTGGCTCAGTTCACTGCATACCACATTCATCATTTTTTGAGATCCTTTGTAAAATGGAAAATACTACATAAACCTAAAATAATTTTAACATTTAATATTCCTTAGTTACCTACCAAAATCATCAATGAGAGAGTTGAACAAGCTTTTTTGATAAGTGCTTCCTATGTGCCAGGCACTGTGTTAAGCAGAAATAAAAGGTAAAAGGCAACATGATTCCAAGGAGCTCACAGTCTTATAAAGAAGATAACATGCCAAAAAAAAAAAAATAAAAACAAAAAAATCACAATCCTGTATACTGGATAAACTTAAGATAATCAACAATGGAAAGTCAGTAGTATTAAGAAGGATCAGAAAAGGCTTCTTGTAGATGAGATTTTTATCTGAAACTTGAAAGAAACCAGGTGAGTCAAGAGGCAGAGATGGGAAAGGAGAAAACAGAGGGCACTGTGAATTGCCAGACAAAATGCCTGGTGTATGGAAATGGAGTGTCTTGTTTTGTTTCATGAATAAGAAGGCATAAGAAGCCTAGCTGATACCTAGACAACAAGCTAATGGATTCACCCATAAAATAAAAGATTCTACAGGTTAGATGGTAATCTCATGGCCTAGTTAGACAAGATGAAGAAACTATTTCCTGAAGGATTCCCCTCATAAAACATTCAGGACAGATGCAATTCTGAAGAGTTGTCACATTAGTACAGAATATACTAAACTCTTTTTGTGTGATTGTTTGCTAGGAACCTAATAGCAAAAAAGTTCTTGGTAGACCTTAGAAACCATTTGGATTGCTTTCTTTCCTCATTATCACACTGTTTCTTTATTTATGTAGATATAAATTATATCTCAAATTTTTATACTAATTACTACATTATACTGCAATTTGTAATCTTTTTTTTTTGTATTCTGCAATCTCTATATATGGTAAAGGATTATGTGAAAATAGACCAAAGATATTAAGGTAAATTATATCCTGTTATTTAAAAAAAAACATTTGTTGGGGTTTTCTTGGCAGAAATGCTGAAGTGGTTTGCCATTGCCTTTTCCAGATCATTTTACAAATTAGAAAACTGAGGCAAATGAAGTTAAATAACTTCCCCAGTGTTACACAGTGAATAAGTACCTTAGGCTAAATTTTTTCTCAGGAAGATGAGTATTCCTGGCTCTAAGTCCAACACTCAAACCACTAGGCCATCCAGGTACTGCATTAAAAAACATAATCCACCAAAATTCTTGATTATTCAGAATTACTAGGGAGTGAAATCCTGACTAAAAGTTTTCTGCAAAATTTAATGTCTATAGTACAGTATAATAACTCTAATTGTACTGAACTATAGACATGAATGTGGAGGTAGAAATAACATGGGACAATTATTCAACAGATTACGTATAGAGACTGGGCTTCAGATAATCAATACAGTAGTAACTTTACATAAAAAGTGACTATTTATTTCTTCTTTCAACAAATACTTGCCCAGTGGAAAATCCAAAAATGAATATAGCATTGCCTCCTTTCTCAGAATATTCTGAGTCAAAAGGATGTGGGTTTAAGAGCCATGTCTAACACAGACCGGGTGATTGACCCTGACAATTCATTTAATATCTCAGGGCTTTAGGCCAATAGAAAAACTCAAATAGAAATTTGGTCCATTAAACACTGCCCTAAGGATTCCTGAAGGATGCCTATTGACTTTGAAACCCACATATAACCATTATTTATATTATGTTGTATTTTAATTTTGCTAAATATTTCTCTACTGTGTTTTAATCTGGTGCAAAGTATTTGGCAGTCTACTTTAGGAAACTCTTGAAGATAGCACATTGCAGAGAAGGTACAGAATTGAATTCCCTATGTCAATGACATCACAGGTCCAATCTTTATTACTTCCCCCATGGTGTTGAAAAGATCTAGGTTACATAAAAGAATGGAATCAATAAAGTCAGTCAGGGAACCAAAGAAAGTACCATAGTCCAGCACTGCTAAAGAACTGAACATGTAGCAATGTGAAGAAAAAGATCATAGTGTACAAATTTCACATTTGCAGATGAAAGTAAGACCTAAAAAAAAAGTTTAAGTAATTTGGTTACTGGCAGAAAGGTAGTCACAAACCTAGGATTTGAACCCAAATCCTTTGCCTTCAGATCTAGACTTTCTTTTATTGTATCATGCTGCCTTTTTGAAAGATAGAGGCTATATGAATGACTTTAAATTAAATTAAGACTAGATGAAGGTCTTTAAATTACTTTATTTGTAAAAAGTTTTTGTATAAACAAAAGCAATGCAGCCAAGATTAGAAGGGAAGCAAAAAACTAGGAAATTTTTTTTCATTCAATATTTCTGATAAAGGGCACATTTCTGAAATATATGACAAGTGACTCAAATTTATAGGAATACAAGCCATTCCCCAACTAATAAACGTTCATATCAAAGGATAAGAACAATTAATTTTCAGACAAAGAAATTAGAGCCATTTCTAGACATAGGAAAAAAAAAGTGCTCTAAATCACTATTAATTAGAGAAATGCAAATTAAAACATCTCTGAGGTACACACACCATTCAGATTGGCTAAGATGACAAGAAATGATAATGATAGCTGTTGGAGGAGATGTGGGAAAACTGGGACATTAATACATTGTTGGTGGAGTTGTGAAGTGATCCAACATTCTGTTGAGCAATTTGGAACTATACCCAAAGGGTCATAAAACTGTGCATACCCTTTGATCCAGAAGTGTTTCTACTGGGCCTTTGTCCCAAAGAGATCATAAAAAAGGGAAAAGGTCCCACATGTGCAAAAATGTTTGTAGCAGCTCTTTTTGTAGGGGCAAGAAACTAGGAACTGAGTAGATGCCCATCAGTTGGAGAATGGCTGAATAAGATATGATATATGAATGTTATGGATTATTATTGATATAAAGAAATGATAAGCAAGGTATTTCAGAAAAGCCTGGAAAGACTTACCAAGAACATTGTACACAGTAACAACAGGATTAAATGATGATCAACTGAGGGACTTGGCTCTTTTCAATAATGATGTGATTCAAGGCAATTCCAACAGACTTGTGATAGAAAGAGCCATCTGCATCCAGAGAGAACACTATGGAGACTGAATGTGGATCACAACGTAGTATTTCACCTTGTTATTTGTTTACTTTTTTTTCTTTCTCATTTTTTTTTCCTTTTGATCTGAATTTTCTTGCTCATCATGATAAAATGTAGAAAAATGTTTAGAAGAATAGCTTAGCCTGTATTGGATTGCTTGCTGTTCAGCAGAGGGGGAAATTGGGGAGGGAGGGAGAAAAATTTGGAAAAGGTTTTGCAGGTGAATGTTGAAAACTATTATTACATGTATTTTGAAAAATAAAAAGCTATTATTATAGAAAAATAAATAAGTACCTTATTTGCAACTTTATTTATTTTACTTTATTTTTGTTAAACTGACATGTATATGAAAAAATTTCCACAATGTGCACCTTTTATTTTTACAAGGTGAAAAATTCAGTGTGTAAAATTATATGAATCAACTCATATTTCAGCAAATTCATTTATAAATAATCACAGTTCCTATAAATATTGCCCAAAGGTTGGCTAAGTTATTTTCTTTAAGAGTATAAAGAATTAATTTGCAAAATTAGGGGAAAAATTCCAATGGCAGCTTTGTAAATATTGTTACAAATACCAAATCCCAATAATTCAAATAACATTTGCTTCCAAAAAGACAAATTCTTTGTCATTTTCACCTCTTTACTTTCAAACTTATTCCTCCCAAAGAAATTTGGCAATCTCCAATTGGTTTTCTGTTTCTAAATGGGCAGTTGTGGGCAGGCATTCTGCTAATATGTGTCTATAATTAACATATAAAAATGATATATTAATAATGCTTGCTGTTAAAATTAGTATAAATTTCTCCCCCCAAAAATTATGGATAAATCTTTAAAAGTTCTTATTTGAATTTGGTTCACAATGTTTCTTCTGCTATTATTATGCTATTTGCAATTCTAAATTTCAACTAGATGAAAAGAATCAAATCTAGCTGTAACAACAGCTATCTATTTCTAGACAATTTAACATCTCTGAGCCTCAGTTGTCACCCATATAACATGAAAGGGTAAATAAATAACTTCACCATTTTTAGTTATTACAAAGAATTAATGAAATTATCCCAATATTAAAGTCTACATAGGAAAATCAATGCGTTTAGGTATTACAAGGAAAAGATTGTATTTAAAGACACGCATTGTTCTAATGATGTTTAATAGAGGAAATAAAAGAAAGGTTGCATTTTATGCATAAAATGAGCATTTATGGAAAATATATTTAATGAAGGAATCATTGCTTATTTCAAGTAACTTGAAATATAATAAAAAAAAAATTTTCTCTCCTAAGTCGTTGGACATTTACATTTAAGATGATATCCTAAACAGCAAATGCAACAAAGAAGCTATAAACAAATAAACAAAGTACTAATTATAAAATCTTTGTTTTCACCTATTGCCAGAGGTCCCTTCATGCTACAGAAGTAAGGGCAGGGAAGGGAGACAAGACAGAAGGAAATGCTCAATATTTTTCAATACCCTAAGACTTATAGAAACTTCACATGGTATGCTTGGTTCTTCCACTCAACTTCCCAATCTTTATGGAAGTGAAATGATGCATTTCATGAGTCACCTCAGTGAGTTATTTTGAAAGAGTGTTCTTAACCTCTCACCCTTACCTCTTGTGAACTTTTCACTTCATTTAAAAAAAAAAAGTTACATGCCCATGTTCTCCAGATTCTAAGGGCAAAAATAGATTCTACAAGTAGAATGGCAAAGGGATCCAAAGAATTTACCTTTCATTTGTTTAGAAACTATGGAAATTACATTTATATCTTCGTTATTTTTCCCATTATTTTAGACTAAGGTCCAGACAAACTTTTGTGTTCCCTGAGAAAAGAGGGAGATTATTTCATTCTTGTTTATGTATCCCTACAAAACCTAACACATAGTGAACTCTCAACAAATGTTCATGGGAATGAAAATTCTAGATTCTTTTTTTTTTTTTGCAGTTGGGGTACAATATTCTACAACTGTGCTACAAACTCAACACAGCTGCTCAAAGACCCCCTTCTCCAGAGTGAATAAAAATAGATCAAATCTCATGTTTTCACACTGAGAAAATCATTTTCATCAATGGCCCTAGAGGATTCATTTCTCCATAAATAACAATAATTGTTAAATAAAACATAAGCAGTTACTCTCTTATTTAAGGTGAGTAGAAAAACAGAAGTAAATTCAATCTGCCAAAACTTTCCTCCCAAAAGCTAAAGACTAATATATTAAATCAGCGGTCTCAAGATTGAAGCCTCCAAAGTTGTAAACAAAAATAAAGGAGCACTTTTGTCCGTGACATGTCAGGAACAAATTGCCCAAATGTGTTTTCCCCTCCTCAGGTGTCAGTTTCTTCCCTCTGTCAGTGACTGACAGTTCCCAGTGTTATTGCAGAAACAGATTGATCTTTTTAATGAGCCAGTTTAATAGACTCCAAAATCTCACCGTGGCTGCTCATCCATGTCAGACCATATGCACCAACAAAACATTCAGTAAGAGGGGAAAAAAAAAAAAAAAAAAAAAACCTCAAAACCAAACAAAACAAACAAGCAAAGAAAAGCTTTGCTGTCAGATCCTTCTATATTCTATTAAATTTCCTACTGTAGATTTGGATGTACAGATAAATAACTAGCAAAGGGAAAATGCATATGCAAACAAGATGCAGAAAATGTATGCAAAAAAAAAAAAAAATGCTGTCAGGGACCATATTTTCTTGGATCTACTCAATTCCCATAAGATACAAATGTATTTACACAACAAGTTCTCATCACCCCTCCTCCTAACTCTGAGGGAATGGGGGAAAGAAACTCATTTAGCATTTTGTCTTCATAATATATATTTTAGAATTACATTGGATTAATATAAGTTGAACCTAGATAACCATGTAAACCTTCATTTCAACTATAAGAAAATTTTGTGTGCAAAAATACTGTTATCTTTAGCTATCATTTTTTTTTTTGTCAAAATCCAGTTTTAGAAGAGCTAAGTAGCAATGCAAAATTGAAGGCATGTTTTAACAGTACTATAGCATTTTGACTAACTTTTACATGGAGTTCTTGATACAAAGCCCATTACAAAGAAAGCCTACAAAGTACCTAGATGACATAGTGGATAGAGTACTGGTCCTAAGTCAAGAGGACCTGAATTCAAATCCAGCCTTAGACACTTAACACTTAACTAGTTGGGTGATCCTGAGAAAGTCACCTACCTTCAATTGCCTTGCAAGAAAAAGGAAAAAAAGAAGCCCAAATCTAAATTATATATCAAAAATTCATGTTATTTATAATCACTGTAGAACAAGGAGAGAATTCTAAATTATAATGCAAATTTTAGATTATCTGCTGTGAAATGACTACTACTAAGAAAATACTTATACTTACTTTGGTTACCTACTAGTCCATTACACTTTTCTCAAATATCAAACATATTATCCCTTTTTCCAATAGAACAGTAGACTATCCATTCCAATAGAATGGATGTTTGCTAAAGAGAAGTGTTAGATAGCTACTGACCTGATTGAATAACCATTAGCAAAAGAGTAGTTGTTAATGATTCGATGTCAATTTGCAAAAAAGTCCCTAGAAAAGAGCCACACAAGAATCAGTGCTTGGCTCTAGGTTGTGCAACATTTTTATAAATTACTTGAATAATACCACCTATGGCATATTTATTAAAGTAAGCAGAAGCCAAAAAACTAGATAGAATGGTAACACAACAGGAAAACTATGTATGCAAGAAGATCTTGAATGCATTGTAAGTCAAATCTAGTAAGATGAAATTTAATTGAGACATATATAAAACCTTAAATCCAATTTACTCCCAAAATGCTTTTTATAAATACAAGATAGAGGTGATATACCTGAAAAGGATTTCATTTGAAAAAGATCTGGGGCTTAGGAATCAAATCAACAATAGGACATGGATGTCAAAAAAACAAAACAACTCTAATATGATAGCATTAAGCAAGGTATAGAATCAAAAACCAGGCTGGTGATAGCCCTGCTGCATTCTATTCTAGATTTGGAATTTTGTATTTAGTCCTGGATGTCAACTGGAGAAGAGTTGATCAAGATATGCTGAATGTCCTAAAAATCATGCCCCCAGATGACCAATAGCAGAAGCTAGACATGATTGGAGAGAGAGCCTGGAGAAAATTAAACTAAGAAAGGTCATGAGAACTGTCAGCATCAAGTATTTGGGAAAAGTCATATGAAATAGGGATTATTTTTTCTGATCAAGACTACAGGGCAGAATTAAGAGTAATTACTAAAAGTTAAAAAGATTTTGAGATGACGAAAGGAAAAATATCCTTTAACAACCATAGCTATTAAAAAAGTGAAATGTGTTTTTCAGGAAAAAGGTCACTCTCATTATAGAAAACTTAAAAAATAAAAATAAAATAAAATTTTTAAAAGCCAGATGGCAACTTCTTGGATATAGTATAGTAAAGATTTTGATTCATTTTGATTCATGTTCAAGTTAGCATCTAAGAACTCATCCAATTCTGAAACTCTTATGATGGCCATCCTTAATCTACTATCTATATATGACTTTCAAAGTTTTAGATTAATAAAATATTTGGGGATAATCAGTACCTCTTGGATATTACAGAAATATTGCCCTTAAGATTGCCTGCCATCTAGGGGAAGAGGTGGAAGGAAGGAGGGGAAAATTCAAAACAGAAGTGAGTGTAAGGGATAATGTTGTAAAAAATTACCCATACATATGTACTGTCAAAAAAAGTTATAATTATAAAATTAATTTTAAAAATAAAGTATAAAAAATTTAAAAAAAAAGAAATATTGCCCTTAGTTCCTAACACTTAGCATTTTCACATATTCCATTAACCATTTTATTAAGCACCTACTACATACACTGATGGATTCTAAAGTTATAAAGATGCTGACTTTTCAAAAAACTTGTAATGGAGTAAAATCTAATAAGGAATGAAAAATTTAGAATTGGAAGAGACTTTAGAGACCATCTAATACAATGTTCCTGCCAAGCAGTGCACAAGCTAGTCTCAGATAGAAGATCTGACCCAGGATTTTCTAGTTTAAGGTCTAACTCTCCAGGTACTACACTATAACTGTACAAGATATAAACAATCATCATACAAAGAGCTGTTTAAAATACAAAGAACAAGTCCAGGTAAAACAGAAGGAAGACTTTGAGGAATGACAGGAAATTAAAAATGGTTTAGAATATCAGGTTTTGAATATGCTGAAAGTGTTCTGATAATCAATTTAAAAAAGCATTTATCAAGCACTAATTATGTGTCATCGATTAGATTAAATACAAGGGATACGAAGACAAAGAAAACTATTTAAAAATAAGAAATAAGTTAACTTTAAACAAATGACTTTTAATCTCAAAAGATATAAGTGAAGAAAAGGAGGTAATTAAAGCGGTAAAGTAGTAAAATCAAAGGACACATATAGGAAAAGGTAAATAGTTCAGTTTGGCAGAAGCATAGATTAGAAGAACAAAACTTATTGATGTTTCTGATCAGACACAGTGATTTTTGAAGTAAAACTTAAAAAAAAAAAAAAGTCTCAGGAATAATGACACACTCCTTAAGTTTCTCTAAGCCATTCTGTTTCTATTCAGTAAAGACAAGTAAGAAAGAGAATCAACATCTTGAGTGGATAGGGTAGAATGCAGCAGAAAAAGGCCACAATAATTGAAATTGTAAAAGCACTTTTTAAAACTTTACACAGCATTGTACATGGTTTTGTTTACCTGTTCATCACAATAATTGCATTGGGAAAGTCTAACAATTATTCTCTTAATTTGACATAAGAAGAAAATAAAGGGCAGATGGATTAAAGGCTCTCTCACCAAGTCCCCAGAATTCATAAGCATCCTAACTGGGATTTAAACTCAGGTTTCTCCTAACTCTGCATCCAGTATTTTCCCCACTACATTAAGATTACACTACCCCCTAAGATGTTAGGGAATACAAACAGTGATTCATTATATTTTAGCTTCTTTTTATTTGAATTTTTTAATTTTTAATTTTAATAACAAAGCTTGTCCAGACCTAGGTACCAGGAGTATAAAGCAGCTCTTAGAATCAGCTGGCTCTCCCAGAACCCTTCAAGTTCTGTACCTGTGATGCTGGACCATATCTCACCTGTCTGGAGTTCGCCTCTTCCCGTTTTCGTTCACATCAAGAAGCAGCTCTGAGGAATCAACAGGTGAGGTGGTGTTGGCATCCAGCAGCAGCTGTTCATGTTGAGCGAGGTACTGGGCAGGGTTCTGTTTGGCCAATCTTGCGCAGTGCAGGAGCTCCCGTTGGAGAAGAGGGAGGTTGGCCTGCAAAAACATTTCAGAGAGAAGAAAAAGATGGGCCAGGCTGTTCCACCTGAGACCAAGCACCTGAATCCCACTGCAGACAGTCTGAGCTAGCTGAGCTCAAGAAACCACCTCCTCTTATAAGCATAAGTTTTCAAGATGCCAGACAAAAACGCTTGTGCCTAAGACTGTGTGAAAATATAACCAACGCTTTTACCAGCTACTTCTTCTATCCCCAATATTCAGGACTCCAAACTACATATAAGTCAATGATGGGAACTAGAATAAGAAAAAAAACCAAAATAGAACAAAATTTTGAAATTATTCAAGATTACAGCACTGCCCCAGGTCACCTAGTAATAAGCCATGATCAGAGTAGATATATGAAGTTGAAACATAAATACATTTTTAGAAAATCTTTTGTAAAGTACTTACTATGTATCACACACTATATTGTATACTGGGGATACAATTACAAAGAATGAAACAATTCACACTCTGAAAGTGTTTATATTCTAATTGATAAATGTAAATATATATATATATATATATATATATATATATATATATATATATACGCATATATGTGTGTGGTTTGAATATAAGGAAAATAGATACAAGGTAGTTGAAGATAGAGAGTACTAACAGTTGGGGGAAACAGGAAAGATTTCGTATGGAAGATGATGCTAGGGTTGCACCTTACAGGTAATAAAGGGATTTTATATGCAGACATGAGAGATGACCCAAAAGCATCAATGCTAATTCTTTTTTTAGAATTGGAATTTTTTTAATTAAGAGACCACAGAGACTAGTTTTTAAAGTATTCAAACATAATAAATTGAGGATCCTTCAAAGATGCACTCAAAGACAACTTCCTACAGGAAGACCTCCAATGTTAGTAGTCTATTCTTCCAGCTAATGTGCTTAAATGAACTTTCCTTCAGTAAAATGTACTCTTTTTTCAAGACGGACTATTTTCCTTCTTGTTTCTATATTCTAACACTTTGCCCAGCACCTTGGTCATTTATTAATACATAATAATTAATACATAAAATTGGCCCTACAGAATTGGATTTTTGTAACTTGCAGTTTACTAGTGCCTCTATATGTGATTCAAAGAAATATATCTAAAGGTCTAATATATTCTAGTGAAAAGCAAATTATTAAATTAAAAGTTTTAAGTTCTACAAAGATTATATCAGGACATGAATTATTATTCATGACAATCTCATGTACTAGTTTAAATCAAAATTAAAAGTTTTCTTTGTGAGAAAACCTTTAATCCATCTTCACTTCCTATCTCAAGGCAAAAAAAAAAAAAAAAAAAAAAAAAAAGCTATACCATGACATAGTTAACGAAGAGTATGAAGAATCATTAAGTGGACTTTTGGTTTAAAATTTTGAGAGGGTGGGGGAAACAGAGAAAGGTATGTGAAGCAATGTTTCCTGACAGGTAAATCAACCACTCCTTTGTATCAGGTTCACTTCAGCATAGTGGTTCTTAATAAGAAGTCAACCAACACTTTTTCTAAAAGTTCTTTAATACAGGTAAAACAATGCCTACAGATAATATCCTGGTTAAGATAAATTTCAGTTTTTTCACAGAATTTTAGATTTAGAAGATAACTCAGGCCTATATTATACCACCTGTATCTGAAGAAGAATTTACTCATCCTCAAAGGGTCACAGGATCCCATCTTAAAAACCCCGATATGTCAACCCCGATAGAACTCATTATTGGTGAGCTTTTCCAGATATCAGACAATTATCTCTCTCTTTCTCCTACTTTGAAGTATTAGTCCTGCCCTCTATAGTTCTTCCACTTAATAGATATTCTAACTGGTCCCTCATCCTTTAGTCTCCCTGGAAACAAATCAATTTTCTACACAGCTGCCAAAATGCCCTTCATAAAGCATGAATCTGACCATGACATGCCCCTGCTCAAAGAATTCCAATGGCTCCCTATTACTTTCAGGATTAAATAATAAAGTACTCTATTTGGCATTTAATGCTCTTTACAACCTGGCCTCTTCTTATATTTCTAGTTTTCCCATGCGTTCCTCCTCTCCATTCTTATTACAAAACATTGTACTAACCTATGTGCTCAGGTTTTACTTTGCTTGGCTATCCCATACTATACACCTTCCTTTCCTAGCCATACCTAGATGCTTCTATTTTCTCACCTTAGCCTCTGTACATAACAAATTTCTTTTTTCAAAACTCAACTCAAACACTATCTTCCACAAGAGGATTTCTCGAACCTCATAGAATTTTCTCTGGGTTTTTTTCCTACTTTGATGCATCTTACACATAACTATCCATTTTATATAGAGAGATCTCTGTCTCCTCCTGGAAAGAAGGGATCACTTTTACATTTTTTTGGTTGTCTTTGTATCTCCAATGACTAGCAGGGTATATAAAAAAGTACTTAATAAATGCTTGCTTAATTGATTAAATGTAGTTTCTCTTAAGTCTTCTCTTCACCAAGGTAAATAGTTCCAGTTTGCATTCACCTGATCTTCTTTTGGTATAATTTCTTCCAATTATATTGGTCATCTCTTTTTTGGGTGCAGAGCACACTGAATTAATATTTCATTTGTACTATAATCAAGACAGAATATAGTGAGGCTA